>NC_068357.1:68407729-68567729 GCF_020536995.1 Dreissena polymorpha
GAAGGTAGCCACTGCTGAGGCAGAGGCAGAGGCACTTGCAAATCTGAGTCACTTGGGGCTTCATTTTGAAGTTGATGATCAAAAAGAACCAGATCGGACAGAGATGTACGTCAACGAACAAGCAAGATCTGTAATAAACTCTGGTTCATGTACGCCGATGCCTCGTCCTCCCTGTGCGCCCACAACACCAAGACAATATCACAATACTGGTGAACATGAAAAAGACAAAGTTGTTACATCATTGACTCAGTTCTTACTACGAAAGGATTTGATATTATCCAGACTTACAAACTTTAGTGATTCGCCGGAACATTTCGCCACCTGGAAAGCAAGTTTTGTAAGTGTTTCGAATGAACTTAAACTAAGCTCTTTTGAGGAAATGGACTTGTTAGTGAAGTTTTTAGGCCCCATATTATCAGGCTATGCAAGTTCGATTAGGGCATAAAACATCAATAACCCTGGAAGAGGAGTCATTAAGATATGGGAACGACTTGAAAACAGATTCGGGCAACCGGAGATGGTTGAAAGTGCACTGAAAATACGTCTCCAACGTTTTCCAAAGTTGACTGATAGTGACCATCGGAAGCTCTACAAGCTTAGCGATCTGCTGTCTGAAATCGAGTCGCTGAAAGATAATCTAAAGTATGCAACTCTTCTGTCATACTTCGACACATCAGCAGGCGTGATACCGATCGTAAGGAAACTTCCTGGATCAATCCAGGGGAAATGGACATCTCGTGCATCAAGATATAAACAGGACATACATGTGGCATTCCCCCCATTTAGCTTCTTCGTGAGCTTCATTGACGAAATGAGTAAGATGTTTAATGATCCAGGATTTGTCTACGATGAGCCGACGTTTAGAAAACATCCTAACTCGGTCGATCACCCGGTCAAAGTGTCTGTGAAGAAAAGTAAAGTGTTTGCCCAGAGTAAAGGTTGCAATCCCGAAATGGTGTGTCCTTTTCATAATTCATCGAAACACCCTTTAAGCAAGTGCAAGGCATTTACGTCAGCTTCTTTGGAAGCAAGAAGACAATTGTTGAAGGACAACAATATCTGTTTCAAGTGTTGTAAGAGCACCTCACACATCGCTCGTCTTTGTATAGAACATATCGAGTGAACGTATTGCGGTAGCAGCAGACATGCTTCGCCAATGCATGTTGATACGTACCACGACCTGAGTGAGACCTCCCCATGGCGGGGAGCAGGCCAAAGCCGAAGAAGTGTCAGCTAGATGCACAAAGTTATGTGGATATGGATTCACAGGAAGATCATGTTCTAAGACATTACTAGTAAGGGTGTTACCATCAAATCATCCAGAACAAGCGGTTAATGTGTATGCCACAATCGACGATCAAAGTAACCGGACATTAGTGAAAGGCGGTCTATTAGATACATTTAGAGACTGCAGTGATTCAGTGCCATACACCTTGGCGTCGTGTTCCGGGAGTGTACATTCGTCTGGCAGACGCGCGAAAGGATACACAGTTCAGTCATGGGACAAAACGTATACTTTGGCACTACCAACTATGATAGAGTGCGAAGAAATGCCAAACGAAAGATCCGAAATTGTGACTCTTGAAGTGGCAAAGTGTTACCCACACTTGAAAAGGATAGCCGAACACATACCCGTGTTGGATGACGAAGCGAATATCCAACTCCTTATTGTTCGTGATCTCATTGAGGCGCATCAGATTCAAGACCAAATTGTAGGACCGCCGGACACCCCAATGGCTCAGAAATTGAAGCTTGGTTGGGCTATTGTTGGGGAGGTTTGCCTTGGCAGGGTCCACAAACCTACCATGCTAAATGTGAAGAAAAATCATGTGCTTACAGAGGTCGGTCAACCATATTTGAGCCGTGTAGAAACAATTTTAAGATATGTGACACGAAGAATGGCGTGGATGATGAGATCTTTAAGAGAACTAAGGATGATAAAAAGATCGGATTTTCGGTGGAAGATAGAAAGTTTGTTCAACTGATGGACAGTGGATTCGAAAAAGCTCCTAATGGACATTGGGTAGCACCTTTACCTTTTCGTAATCCAAGACCCGAGTTGCCAAACAACCGAGACATAGCAATGAAACGCGCCCAGTCTCTCCATCGTTCCCTTGGTACCGATCCTACGAAGAAGGATCATATGATCACGTTCATGGGGAAGATCCTTGACAGCGGTGTTGCCGAAAAAGCCCCTACTCTCGCTGAAACTTCAGAGTGTTGGTACTTGCCACTCTTCGGAGTGTACCATCCGAAAAAACCAGATCAGATTAGGGGAGTTTTCGACATGTCAGCGCCTTATAAGGGTTTATCCCTCAACGACGTTCTTTTGTCAGGTCCAGATTTAGTGAACAGTCTGTTGGGTATATTGATGCGCTTCCGAAGGAATGCATATGCGATCACTGCTGACATAGAACAAATGTTCTACCAGTTTCTCGTGAAACCAGAACACAGAGACTACCTAAGGTTCTTCTGGTATGAAGATAACGAACCAGAACGTCCTATTATTGAATACCGCATGTGCGTACACGTCTTCGGAAATAAACCGTCGCCCGCAGTAGCGACGTATTGACTAAGAAAGACAGTAGAGAAATACGATGGATCTTCTGAGGTCAAGCAGTTCGTGTGCAGAGATTTCTATGTCGACGACGGATTTACGTCTCTGCCCACTGCTAACGCAGCAATTGATCTGTTGCGAAGAACACAGAAGGTCTAACAAGAAGAAGGAAAGCTTCACCTGCACAAAATAGCTTCTAACAGCAAAGAAGTCATGGAAGTTTTCAAGCCAGAAGACCTTGGAAAATAGTTCAAAGCACTTGATCTCGAGACTGACACCCTACCAATCACAAGAAGTTTGGGACTAGGGTTGAATCTTCAAACTGACTCATTTGTGTTTGACGTAACAGAACTTGACAAACCGTTCACTCATGGAGGATTGTTATCAACGGTCAATAGCATTTATGACCCTCTGGGTTTCTTGGTTCCTTTCACCATCATGGGTAAGATATTGCTCCGTGAGACCACGACCAATGTGACTGATTGGGATTCGCCATTGTCACCAGACCATAAGGAAGCCTGGCAACAATGGGCACAGTCACTGACGTCGTTCAGAAACATTCAAGTACCACGTTTGTACCTGGATAGATCCCTTGACCTTTCAGAAGATATCGAATTACATATCTTCAGCGATGCGTCAGAAAAGGCCATTTCAGCTGTGACCTACCTCTGTGACAAAACAACGGATGGCTGTTCGCGGTTTGCCTTTGTTCTTGGAAAGGCAAAGCTTGCGCCTACATTGGGACACACCATACCTCGGCTGGAACTCTGTGGAGCGGTCCTTGCGGTTGAGTTATGGGAATTAGTGACAGAAAACTTGGATGTAAAGCCATCTGTTGTAAAGTTCTATACCGACAGCAAGGTAACCTTGGGCTACATAGCGAATGACACTCGACGCTTTTACACCTACGTAGCGAACCGAGTAGAACGTATTCGCAGTTGCACAAATCCCGCGCAATGGAACTACGTACCAACTCACCTCAATCTTGCTGACAGTGCTACGCGCTACGCACTTGCAGATATTGAGGCGCGACTAGATGTCTGGCTTCACGCTTCACCAGAAGTAGAAGAGATGTGTATGCGAGGCGTTGAACCGAAGATGTTTCCTATGGTAGACCCGGACTTCGACAAGGAGGTTAGATGTGAAGTCCATGTGAAGGCTACTATCATTTCGGGGTTGGACACTAAGCGCTATGAAAGGTTTTCGAGTTGGAGTGTGTTTGTGAAACGTAACTCATTCCTTACACACATTGCAAAGAGCTTCAAAAGAGAAGGCTCATGCTATGGCTGGCATTATTGCGAGTCCTACAAGACAATTGACCGCCATCGTGAGTCGGAAATGATCTTACTGAAACAAGTACAACATGAAAGCTTTGAACGGGAAATCAAATGTCATCAACGACAAACGCCTTTGCCTACAGATAGCACGATACTTACCCTGTCACCTTTCATAGATGATTACGGTCTTCTGAGGGTTGGTGGTCGGCTGAACAAGGCCACTAAACTTCTCAGTGTGTCTGAAACCAACCCAATTATTGTACCTAAAGGTCACATCGCGATATTGCTTGTACGTGACTTTCACGAGAAAGTGAAGCACCAGGGTAGACTGATCACAGAAGGTGCCCTTCGAGGAAATGGTTATTGGATAATGGGGAGCAAACGAACTGTCTCCGCAGTCATTCATGGTTGTGTGAAGTGTAGAAGACTTCGAGGACCGATGCTACACCAACAAATGGCTGACTTACCACTTGATCGAGTAACCCCAGGCCCACCCTTTTCAGAGGTTGGCGTGGATACATTTGGGCCTTGGGAGATTGTCACCAGGAAGACACGCGGTGGTGCTGCCAACAGCAAGAGATGGGCTATCCTCTTCACATGCCTTACCACCCGGGCTGTGCACATCGAGGTAGTAGAAGAGATCAGTAGCTCAGCGTTTATCAATGCGCTACGCCGCTTTGTCTCGATCCGTGGACCTGTTAAGGTGTATCGCTCTGACAGAGGCACCGACTTTGTTGGCGCAGCGGACGAATTGAAAATTGAGACGATCAATGTTGAGGATCCTATCATGAAGAAACACTTGTACGACAGTGTGTCAACATGGATCTTCAACGCCCCGCACTCTTCTCACATGGGAGGGGTTTGGGAACGTATGATTGGAATCACGCGAAGGATTTTGGATGCGATGTTCCTGGAAGAGAAAAAGGGTTTGACACACGATGTCTTAACGACATTTTGGCTGAAGCATGCGCAATCATCAACTCCAGGCCAATCACGACTGTGTCCACCGATCCTAATGATCCTACTATTCTCACACCGGCCTCGCTCTTGACTTGGAAGCAGGACAACGAGACAGTAAACTTTGATAGCTTCAATTTGAAGGACATGTACAGAGCGTCATGGAAACATGTTCAATGCCTATCTGACATTTTCTGGAAACGTTTGCGCGAGGGTTATCTCCAGAATATGCAGACTCGTCGTAAGTGGCACAAACATCAACCGAACTTAAAGGAAGGTGACGTCGTCCTGATGAAGAACCAACAGTCCCATAGGAACAATTGGCCTCTTGCAGTTATCGTGAATGCGATTAAAAGTGAAGATGGACTTGCTCGCAAAGCAGAAGTTCGCGCTTGTATTGACGATAAGATTGTGACCTATACTCGTCCCATTTGTGAATTAGTTCTACTTGTGGAATAGTTCAGTTGATACACACGTTTTGTATTACATAACGTGAATAGAAGTTTGAACCAACGTAACTGTTTTGCCCAATATGACATTATTTGTGCCCATTTCATACAAAGTGCCTTTTCGTATATCGTTGTTATTGGCTGGATGTTCATGTTTTGTTTGAATGTATTTTTGTAATGCTGTTTGTAATCATTTTTAAACATTCCTGCAATGTTTGAACTTGATTTGATTTGCTATACTATTTTGTAGTAAGTAAATAGTGATGTCAGGTAGACATCAGACGGGGAGTGTGCTGCATACGTTTTGTGGTTTTATTGTGCGGCGTAGTTTGTGTGCATTCTAATTGAGAAGTTGTGTCCCTTAGTAGTAATATTGTCATTATAAACACAGTTTTTCCCGGGTTGTTAAAGTCAACGAAACTTGTTCAAACTGCTTCTCACTCACGATGTAAGTGCATTTTACAATATGTGTATTGTTGTGGCATTGATTTCGTTCATTTTCTATGCTGTAATTTTGGAAATTGATTCACAATAGGCCAGTTCCATTTGTTCGTTTGCTAAAACTACGGAAGGCCATATGGGTCACTTAAAACGTTATGCGAATTACATGTGTCTTATTTTTACGATGATAATGATGTTATGGTGAAACATTAAGTACATCTTATGATATATTCAGGTCGTTGAATGTCTTTTTTATTTCTGTTACCCTTTATGACGTGGAAATACACTAACAAAGCGACTTGCGTGTGTTGTTTTTGTCAACGGGTTAATCTGTCTGCATTGCGGCAGAACACTGCGCTTTGCATAATATACAAAAGAATAACACTTACCTTGCTTACAGGCAAGTTAAATCCAAATAATATTATTAGCACCAAGCTAACATCGGTATTTACATGTATTGAAGTCTTGTTTGTTGCTACAAAGATGCCATGGCCATTTTTGATAAAAGGGGAGTAATAAGTCAGCTCATTGAAATTAAAAGGTCAATATCAACTGTTTGGTTCATAGACAAGTCTATCTATGGTCAGTCTATGCCGATTATTATATCACTTAAATACAGTACCGGTAAAATAACAGAAAACATCAGGCAATTTCATCCAAATTAAGCGCAAGTTTATCTACGTCATTTCAAATGTTTTTTTTTCAATATGACACTTGCCGAATTAGCACCAAAAGTCTCAGAACACACCACATATTATTATCAAGGCTGGAATAATATTGATGTGCACACCAAACATTGTCGCCACATATTCCACGAGACCGGCAGGAAGTTTTTTTAGAAGTACGTGTGACCCCGAGACCGACGCGACATTTGTTAAGAGAAAAATACCTGTGATACCAAACGACTTACACGTTATTTGGTCACACATGCCAGTCAGACACACATGATGCTTGCGCCGTCGACCTGTGATTGTAAACCAATTGACCATCGCTTTGTTAAGGCGGTGTTATGTAAGCCCCAACGGCCAATTGAGGTCCGTAAAAAACGAGATAAATGTAATACAAAAGAAATACGGAAAGTATAGCAGTTGGTTTTTGGACCATGTAACATATCTATATTTGTTTCGCCCAAACGGCGTGATATTAATGTGTACACATTATTCACGTATCAATTGACAGTGGGCTAGGGCCTTCGTTGATGTTTGTATGAAAATGGTATGGATGTCGTCATGCTTCAACATAATAATCAGCCCATTGCCAACCCATGTGATCGTTTACATTCACGGGTTATTCAGTTTATCACTGTTTTTATACTAATTTCTAAATTTGATAAGTAATTATCCAACATTTACCGTCGGCAGTTTAAATGTTTTTCTTATATGCGATCATATATTGTTAAAATCGTTAACCGTTGCAACGTACCTGACGTACGCTGGAACAATGTTTGATGTCGTTCCTCCCTCCATCACAGTCTACGGTTTTGCAGACGACCACACCGCAAACAAACGATTCAAACCTACATCTTCTTTTGTTGAAAGAACTGCCATTCAAGAACTTGAAAGTTGTGCACTCGTTATTAACAACTGGATGAACGAGAATAAACTGAAAATGAACGCATCAAAAACTGAATTCATCATGTTCGACAATTAAATTAATGTCAATCTAAAGAAATAGATATTGCTGGTGACACTGTTAAAGCAGAAAAATGCATACGATATTTGGGTGCATATTTAGACGAAACACATCAAAATTAAGTGCCGTACAGCCATGTACAACTACCTTAAAATCAAAAACATAAGGAAATACTTAACAAAAGAAGCAACAGAAATACTCGTTTTGTCTTTGGTAATATCCCATCTGGATTATTGTAATCTCATCTTGTATGGAACAGCTCAATGCGAAATAAACAAAATGCAACGTATCCAAAACATGTGTGCCAAATTGGTACTCGGCCGATAGAAATATGACAGTTCAAAAGATGCCTTGTATGAACAACACCGGCTACCAGTAAAGGCTAATATAACATTCAAATTACTGAACTTCGTGTATAATTGTTCTGTTGGTAACGCGCCAAAATACCTTACAGAACTTTAAAAAGAAAAAGTACCAGCACGTAACCTACGATCTACCGTCTCGTATGACGGATGTTATGATGTGAAACGAACAAAGAGAAAAACTTTCATGGACAGGAGTTTCGGAGTTGTTGGTCCGAAACTGTGGAATGACCTTCCATCAAGCATCCGGACTTCCGCATCAATAAACATTTTCAAAAGATATTTGAAAACATTCCTCTTCAGAGACTTTTACAACCTATTTTAATTTGAATACCTGTGATTAAAAAATAATAATCGAGACTCAGTTGTACGGGCTTATTTGTCACTAGGACTCATAGGACCAAGCATTTAAAGAATTGTGCGGGCTTCTTTGCTCGAAAAGGATATTTATTGTAAAAGTGACTGGTAACCAAGAATCATTAGGGCTTCTTTGCTCAATGATTGAATTACATCAACCAGCTGTCTTTTAGTCATGCTTAGGCCTTCTAGCTGTGTCTTATAGTCACACTGTAATTTTAACCTTCAAGTTGTGTCTTGTAGTCACACTTGGTCAGTCTATTTGTGACTTGTAGTCACGATAGTTCAAATAAGGTTAAACCCAAAAGAAGTGTCCTTAAGTATGACAGGTGACCGGTAGCTGTGGGATCCGACAGCCAGTGTGCAGAAATATCCTTTTACGTATCCTTTTAGTAAATGAAAAACAGTGTCTTTATGTTGATAAATATTTGCTCATATTATCATTATAATTATTGTCTTTTCTTAAGTTGCTTACATAATTCTTATTTATATCACACATTTTAAGATCATTAATCCTTTAATTAATGCTGCATAATATTATCAATACCTCTTATTTTTTATCAATTTTATGTACATATATATGTTTTGTACAACGCCATTGAATATAATTATATAAATAGGCGTTTCATCAAATTAGCAAGTTTCAAGTTTTCAAGTTAACGAATTACTGATTTTATTATTGCAAGTTTTAAATGAATCCGAGAGCTTGTTACACAAAGCCAACTGTAACAAGATACGTATTGCGTATTATCAAGTGTGTTTGTTAACAGTCAATCACTGACTAACCAATACACCAATTGATGTGTTATTAAACATAATAACTGGCTAAGGTGTTTCTACAGTTGTTATTCAATCTAAGTTCTAAAGCTATAAACAACTATTTAACAAATAGTGCTTTCAAACAATACCAAGTCTGTGTATGCATAAGTAAAAGAAGTCTTCTTGGTAATGAAGCGATCACTAGTCTTCGCGTTGACGCTCATCTGTTTTTCTCAACCGCGCAATATAGTATATGTCTTTTAGTCCATAGATTAGAATCTGAGAATTTTCGTTCGAGGCTCCTCATTCACAATGTTTACATACATTGGAGACGAATTTCATAAAATGCAGCAAAAACTAATTAGCGCCCCGAGCCGATTGTGACGAAGATAGTTCGTACATATGTTGTGTGTTGTATGAATCGATATCGTTGCAGGAAATTAAAATGATCCATAAAACTGAATTTTTTTATTCACATCGTACATGCATGATGCACATGCTGGCGAATTCGACTGTACATACATTTTCGATTTCAGAATTAAATATCTGGCTTATTTAGCATTTTGCGACACATGTTCTTCTTAACTTTTATTTTAATTTATATTGAAATATATGTATAATAAGTTTTTAACACATTTTATATAAATTCATAAATATTTGACAAAATCGTGTACCCTCACTTTAACCGCATGGATTAAGCCTGTTTTTTCCAGGGCGCGGTCAACATACACGTGCTCGTTAAGAACCCAATAACACAATTGCAAAAACTTCCAATCGTTAAGTCTGTCTGCCAGTGTGCATCAACTTCCAAGATGAGCCGAACATGGCAGCTAAGTGTATACGCAACAACCAAATTGGCGGTATTATCATCGTGTCAATAGATGTGCGAGTCGAACTATATAATGGTATTCAATTTGATTCGAGATATAATGTTGTCAAAATTAAAATAAGCTATGAAAACTTATATTCAAATAATTATCAAAGAATCGTTATATTAATGGCTATTGGGGCATTGTTTTGAACATTACATGTTTCAAATAGTTTAGCTTATTCACTTAAAAAACTTTTAACATTGACCCAGATGTGGCGAGCGAAAAACAACGCTATAATTTAAGTCGACAAATGGAACATAAATATTCTGGAGATAAACATTCTGGAGATTATTCTATAAACCTGATTCAGCGAGAGCACATGTATAGCAACAAACGAAGTCGTGCTAAATAACTAGGCATAAAATAAATAGTAAATGGTATTGGTCTCCAAATAGACCTCTAGTTTCAGCATAATGCTGCATTAATAGATTCTCTGTGATAAAAATACACGTTTTGGTCTTGAACGTTAAACATGTATACTTTCAAAAATTAACAAAACCATCTCAAATGTGATATGTATTATAAAAAAATCAAACAATAAAATTCAAATATATTCATATTATGTATTAAATATACATGTTCAGTATATCAAAATACGTTTACGTACATGTGAAAACAGTGAATATTAACAATATCAACCCAATTGACATACAATCAAATCGATCTTGTGTAAACATTTACAAAAATCAACTAAATATTGCATTCAGCATAAAATTCTGGTCACACCAATGAATGTGAAGAATTATTTCATTTATGATCCGAATTCTTTATCATCCTGATTGAAAACCGGTTGGCATCAAATGCGCGAGTCAGACCCGTACTATTGTTCTTGGTCTGTCTTTATCCTTAGGTATCAAACATGCGCGTGACCTGTATGTAAAATGTTACCGCTGATCATACTATACTGGCTGTTATCGCTACAATGCTGACCGGGGCATAAAAAAATATTTGTTGCAAGTAGGGCAGTAAATATTTACATTAGGTAGTAGCTTTTATTCCGTACATGAGCTTGAGAGATCATTTGAATAGCTGCTACTTTTAATTTTCGTCTGGATTCTCTATTTACATTAGATAGTGTATCACTTGCCTAAAGAACGACCACCGTTCGTGAGTTTTGTTATTCCCGTACCTGTTTAAGGCTGTCAATCTCGACTTTGTAATGTTATGCTTCAATTTGTTAAGGAAAACATCACGTGTTGCGAAAGCTATTAATTAAATCACATACGCTATGATACACTATGTATATGTGAATGTTTTGTTTTGCTTTTGGGCTAGCATCGTAAAATATTTTCTCCGTAATGTGAGAACATTTACATATTTTCAATCGCGCAAACGCTCATAAATAGTGTATTTCTCGATTTACGGAGAAATCCTTTCGTTGTAGTATCCCAAAAGAACAGAAATATACACTAGGCCTATATTTGTTATTTTAACACTTAAAAGCTGGAAACGACAGTTAAGGCTGTTTTCCTATGAAATCCATTATGAAAGAGTATACAAGTGATGGATGGTCTAGTAAATAGAATTACGCTTGATAGTGGGCATCTAGCGAATTATCGTTGTATTGATATTCCTGTATTCATATAACGTAATTTTGATTGATAAAGGTTATATTAGGCACACTCCCATAATTTGTGTACTTGGGCAAGATGATTGTTGTCGATGGCTTGCTTTGGGATAAATAATAGTGGCGATACAATAATTTTGGTGCTTCAGTTACATTTTTCTTAGTATATGTCTCCGAATTAAAGGATCCAGTACGTTGGATGCCCTTGTGCTCTCGATTCAAATTGCATATTGAACTGCTTATATTTTACAATAAATATTGCCCTATTGACATTGTCGTACAAGGTGATTATTTTTATATTAGAATATGAGATCTTAATAAAACTGACTTCGCCTCAAAATGCCCATATTTATAAAAAAAATCTTTTAGAAACAATCTAGGAACAGCTTTTTGCGCTACCAGACCAAAGCCATTCAATTACATCAATTGTTATACTTATCTTTATACAGCTGCGTGATTGATGAGTCTTAACAGCAATATTAATTATGTGTTGTATAGTTGAATTGCACAGCATTCATAACTCTTGTTATTGCTCTTTCAACTTTATTATAATGGATTTAATGAGCTGGCCATACAATGTCTTCGTGCAAGCGTGTAAGCGTATAATAGCGTTACATCTTTTATTTGCCCCCAGCCACGTATCGTTCGCCCAATATCACATTTTGGTTTCCACTTACCTATTTTGTCGTTTACCCATGTCATCATTATGGCTGCTCCTTTCCACCCATACCACCTTACGGTAGCCAATTTCCACAAATTGAATGCCCCTTGCACCTTATCGGTATTATTGTAGTCTTTGCCATAGTGTTGGTTGATTCTTGCCATCTCTTAGCAATTTTTGGTTGACCTTTAGTTTTAACATATTTATTCAAACGAGAATGCATATACATATATACGAAACATACAACAATTGTTTACAAACAAGTTTGATTAGGATAAGAACGGAAGACTACGTCTTATAGAGTTCTTCTCCATAATGCTTATTTTAGTTGCATGTTTTAAAGTGATAGTATGGTTTTAAAGTGATATTATGGGCATTTTTCACTGTTGAATTGAGCTGAAAAGAATTAACATGTCAAAAGAGTTAGTTAAAATGTGGTTACTGACCAATTTTCGGCAACTCATCTTGCTACCAGTTGTTTATAAAAATATATTTTATATTCGATATATTACGTGACTCACCCAGTCCTCTAAGCCGAAATGATCCGTAAAATAAAAGTGTGTCTTTGTGTCGTTTGAACGAATCTGCACTAAAACTAAATTTAGGTTCACATCGTACATGCATGATCAGTCGTCAAACGAAAGAACGGTCGATATTCAAATGCATTATTTTTCTCTTTCCGGGATATTGTTTTAGTATGTTGATGCTGCATTAACAAATATAAGTGTATATGAACTGAAAACACCAAAAATAAACAACGTTCGCGATAGACACCTATAAACTGTTAGATGCCCATAATATCACTTTAAGCGAACATAATTGGTTAACTAATAAGTCGAATAAAATTGGATAAGTGCGATAAGAGGAAAAAAAGTAGTAGAGTAGATAAAGAGAAGACTTAGTCAAAGAAAAGGACTTATAGAGACGTTCTGAGGCAAAACTATGTTTCCAATCGTTTGCTATTGATAATATATGTGTTTACTGCATCAGCAATATTGGTATTAGTTTGATAGTTTTTCCTACCTTTAGACATTTAATTGCATCTATGACTTCTTCTTGAGTGATATCAATTGAATTTAAGATGTTATTGTAAGCGGTATGATGAGTATTAAGATCATGATTTGTAACATCGATTAAGGATTGATTTGCAAAATGTTTATTAATGATTTCAGCTGTGCATGTTTCATTTGTCTCAAATGTGTCTGAATGTTCATCGTATAGGGGTGGAATCGGTTTATTTGTGTTTGTAAACATAAAAGTGCGTAATGTTTTTCACCAGTCCTTAGCGCCGAGCTCAGGCGACTTAAGTTTATGCGCAATGTTCTTAAAGTATTCCAATTTAGAATTTCCTAAGAATAAGATAACTTCATTTCTCGCACGACGAAAATTTGACCAGTGCAGTTCGGTGTTAACTTTTTGAGATTTCGATATAATCTTTTTCGATGTCGATTTTTTTTCTTAATTTGAGTATTCATCCATGGTAGATCACGTGGACGTACGCATATTGTTTTGTTTGGGATGCACGACTTTGCTGTTTGTAAAATAGCATTAGTTATATTTTCAGAATATTTATCAATATCATCACATTTCAAAAGATGACATTGTGTTTCAGTAAAAAGGAGTCGTAACTTGTCGTAATCACCAATGTCATAACGCAAATATGCCGGTAGTAAGATTTTACTAATGGTCTTTTCAATTTCAAAATTCGAAAATGGGACAATGATACCGAATATTTTGGTCAAGCAAAGGTTCTCCAATTCCAGAGAATATTACATTGCTCTGGTCACTTGCAAAAATTAAATGAATAATTGAATATGTTTGCTCTGTGTGGTGAGTGTGTATTAGTTGTGTGAGATTAAATTGTTGACAAAGGTTTTCTAATTTTGATGATAACGTTGGTGCAAGGAGATTCAAGTTAAAGTCTCCTGTAATAATAACATCATTTATACATGAATCGCATGCTAACCGAAAAGAATCTTCAATTGCTTTCATATACGCTGAATCTGCACTTGGTGGCCTGTACAATACTCCAAAAAGAATTGATTTGTGTTAAGAGTAGTACGAGTATCTCAATTAATATTTTTGAAATATTCAAACATGTGCTTACATAACAAATTTAAAATAAACTCATGTTATTTTCATTTATCACGTACATTTACTACACTTTTTCGATCAACATCTCAATGTAATGAGTTATTTACCAACCTATAAGAGCGTTTATAGACAGCAATAAGTAAAGATTCTGCCGAAATGCATAGTTCTAAATGCAATCTAAAATGGTGATTTGTTGAACTGTATCAACGGATTGGCTCATAAGAAATGTTCTACCAACCGTACCAATTATTAGTATGCTATCTTTATTATTTATGAGCCCTTCAAAAGGGAAGCATATCTATAGAAGCCGCTTTTTAACTCCATCATAACTCTTATTTAAATGGAATTGAGTCTTCGTGAGTCCGATACAAATTTAACAAATAATTGTTTCCGTCCAGTACAATGTTTAAACCTACGTCCTTCCGTCCATCACACTGTTCGTGTCCTCGCGATATCATAAACTTAAATAATTCGAATATGATTTGACTTTATATGCATGTTTGTTTTAGGGTGGATTTGCGTACAGTATCAAGTCATTACGTTTAATAATATATTGCCTTTTTAATAATAAATTCTGATGCGGTTGATCTCGAAAAGACGGAAACCAATGATCCTAAGTTTATGACACTTTATATGCAGCATCTCTATTGTGTCGACGTGAGCATATTTTAAGTTTGTCTCATTCAGTGAGTTTTCATTATGTTATTTCCATTGAATGACCGTTTGTATCCTGATAAGACCTGGAGCAAAGATGAGCTTAGTTTGACGACACTTAATACGCAGCACACATATACATTTGATATACGCAAAGTGTCACGTCGTTGCGCGTTAGTTATTTCTCCTTCATAATAATATAACATTGTCTATTGAAATTTAACGTTTAAGCGAGAGATGCCAAGAAATAATGATCCGAATGTGATGACAATTTATATGCGCATATTGTCAGGTCATTCCGCATCAACGACTTTCGAGAGAGCCATCTATATTTGCATCTATATTTAGTGCGTCTTCGGCTTTCGGACACTAGTGATCCATATTTCTAGAACATTTAGAACGATAAGAAATAGAACGATCGTGACCAAGGAGCTGTACACTTTAAAGGGGCCTTTTCACAGATTTTGGCATGTTTTGAAGTTTGTCATTTATATTGATAAATGTTAACATTGGATACAAAAAGCTCCAGTACACAAACAAGAATAAAATTTAAAAAAGAAAAAAGGTAACCCTCAGCAGGGCTCGAACTACTGACCCCTGGAGTCCTGGAGTAAAAAGTCTAACATTTAGACCACTTGGCCATTCATCCGAATGCAATGCCAGAAGTATTTTATACTTTATATAAGCAATCCTCGTAGTTTCACAAAATATAACGACAACAACAGAACTCGCCAAATTATTAATTCGTTTCGCGTTGCAACGCTTTATAATTTTCTGGTTTTTAAATCGTCAAACGATGCATATAATGGCTATTTTAGAGCATGGTAAATGTTCAGTATTACTGTTTCCTCACAAATATCATAACTAAAACGAAAATTTGCGAATCTGAAACAACTTTTTTCAATTTTGTCAATTTACCCAAACGTGAAAAGGCCCTTTTAATGAAGGCCGTTTACAAGCAGAAACCGGGTGACAATATGCTTGAACAGAACCCGAATGACAAAATGATCGAGCAGAAAACGTCGTCCTTCCTTTCGGAACTTCGACACATGATATAGGAATGATGACTCGCTGCAGAATCGATTTGTCTGCACTACCAATTGAACACTGGCTGACGGATTAAATGATCAGCGTATCGTATTGTATTGTTGTGCTATGCATATTGCGCATTTGAGTCGCCTTCTGAAAAAACTGGGCATATTGCATGTGCAAGTGTCGTAAGATTAGTCTGTTTAGTCCGCACAGGCTAATCAGGGACGACACTTTCCGCCTAAATTGGATTTTTGCCAACAAGAGAATTCAATTTAACGAAAAATGTCCTAAAAACGGAAAGTGTCGTCCCTGAGTGGACTGCACAGGCTAATCTGGGACGACACTTTACGCACATGCATTATGCCCAGTTCTCTCAGAACGCGAGTCCTTTATATATGAGTCTCGCCTTAGGAAAATCGGGCTTAATTCATGAGCGTTAATTGTCGCCTCAGAGTAGACTTTGCCTTCCACACAGGCCTTTCAGGGACGACACTTTCAACTGTCATGTAATTTTCTGTTTAAGTGAAGTGTCTTCTAAACGAAAAGCCAGTGTAGACGGAAAGAAAGTGTCGTTCGCACGTGGGTTAAACAAGGTTTTGTCAGAGCGCGGCTCATTTGCTTATTCTGATCACACTACTTATTTTGTTATCAAAATTAAGTGGTTTTTCAAAGTGTAAGCATTAGTTCCTTGTCGTACTTCGTAACTGTCTATTTTACTTAAGATCGTATTCTTTGTTATGTGCAATGTTTTCTTAATATATGTATGCATATAATCATACGCATATATCTATTGGTATATCTGAAACTTACTTTTTGAATAGTGTCTTTTACACCCATTATTGCTACTTCTTCCTGTATTTGTGCGATGATGATCTGAAATATAAACTTAATGATGCTATATTCTTAAATCTTTTTCTATAAAGAAGGAATGTAGTTGACACTTGTTCATAGTTTCATTTCATCGTTCCTCAAAAAATTGTAACTCTTTTTCTCTGGTATCTTCAATATCATTGAGTAATTAAATGGTAATTAAATTGAATGCGTTTTAATTTCCTTTTATTATTGTTTAATTTTAGTTACAATGCTATGAGGTTTAATTTTATTTACACGTTCATGTATTATGAATATTGCTGGGCCAAGTGTGAGGTTGAGCGCTCCAAAACCGGTTTAAACCCCCAATGCTTTGCATTGACCGTTCCAAGGCGGTGACCCCAGCTTTATTCTTATTTGTGTTTATGTTGTTTTGTATTGTGCTGTATTGTCCGGTTTTGTACTGTTTTGGCAATCGGTCACTTGCCTTAAATAAAGGACCTACTAATTGTTTATAATAATAATTCAATACTACTCCAGCAGCTGGAGTTTCACTTCTTTATTTTGTTACCTGTAACCGATAGTGCATTTAAAATTGTATTTGTATTATTAAATCACATCTAACTTTCATAGCTCTTGATCACTAAAAATAGAAGGTATTGTGTTTACATTGTATTATTGTCTTAATTACTAACACATCAAATTTACTTGCTACTTATATATCTTGTTTACAGTGAAAAACAATATGGCGTCTTACTGGACTTACAGGAACATGTAGGAAGTTAAACACATGTGAATGGTATTAAGAAACGTATTTTATATAAAAGCATTTCCTGTTATTATTGGCTAATGTGAACATTGTTTCATAGTTACATTTTCTATGTCTGTTAATTCCGAAACACGCAAGAAAACCATTTCGATGGGATATTGCTTGTAAGTTGGTGAACAAAAATCCTATTTTAAATACCTGGACAATACTTAATCGAACACGTTAGAAATTGTTTATTTATATTTGTCCCAACATACGTTTTGCATTCATCATGTATCAAAACATGAGTGAAAATTATTGAATAATTAAATGCCGGATAATCACTATCATATACATTATTCCGATAAATATGAGTATCATAAATATATAGTTAGTATTATTATACCATCTCATGTTAGAAATCCGTTTTTCGTTGACACTAAAATGTTTACATATTTTGAAGAATTATATGTAATCAGACTGATGAGGTAAGACACAACAAATCGGCTTATCATTTATTTTCACTTATCATATAATCATATAATATAACTAATCGAACATTGTTTCAAATCATGTACATGATTCAAAAAAGCGTAACCATCAGAAGATTATTTAGTTATCATTTTGCAAATCTGACACGAAAATGTAGTTTTTAATCATGATTTTTTTCTCCAAATATTTGTAATTAATGTTTTTCTAGTAACATTGCGGTGGACGAAGTGTGCGATGTGAACAATGGTGACGAACAGCTTCTAACAAAATAACCCGAGTCGAATGTTTGGATGAAAAGACAGTTACTGTATTAAGTTGTGTTTTGTTTGCATTACGTCTTCAGAAACAGTTTAGCGTCAAGGCGAAAACTTATGATCGCTTTTTTAACTCAGTGACTTCTTTTCTCATACATAAAACAGATGTGTTATACAATTATACAATTGTTATATACAATTAAGAACACACACACGCGCGGACACATACATGCACTGCTATTTTTTGTTACATACATAGACACACCCACCGAAAATAGGCCATTATGGCTGTCTTAACTTTCAATTTCGTGTTTTAGACGGCCAAAGAATGGCAGCTCTTACTTCATACTAAATAGTTCATATCAATTTTCTTGTTTTGTTGGGTAACCGTAGCGGCAATCTAGCTTGCACTAGGTTGCCACAATGTACGTTTTGTTTTTTTATTAATGAAAAAAAAGTTACGCACACATGTATACACACACGAACATACAAGCATGCACGGGAGCAAGCATATACGCATAGACCAGAATCTTAAACAATAAATTCTCCTAAAATTGTTCCAAAAATTATGGCTAATGTAATTGCACTTTTTATGACCATTTATATGACGATCATCATTTAATTGTAGTTTGTTCAAACTGCGCTTGTTTGTTTGTCTTACTAATGGTTATCGAATAGAAAAGAATATTATATTTATATATGTATCGTTTAGATGTAGGCTAGCCAAACTGATTTGTGTTATGTACGTTTTTTTGCTTTTACAGTTGTGGCCGGTTAGGCAAAAAAACAACACTTTGTCACTTATTTTTGATGTTCCTCATGTACAAAACACAACACACATGCGCGCACCCACACACGCGCACACACACCCCCCTACACACACACGCACACACACACGCACGCACGCACGCACGCACGCACGCACGCACGCACGCACGCACGCACGCACGCACGCACGCACGCACGCACACACACACACACACACACACACACACACACACACACGCGCGCAAATACACACACAGACACGCACACATGCACGCTCTATTTTGTTCTTTTAAAATGTATTCTTTCATTTTCTTATTGAGATTGTTTGTCATACTAACTTACCTGTTGTGGCAAAAACCACTTCTTATTGTAATTGTTAACAGTTTCATTATTTATTATGTGTACCTGTTTTTTTTTGGAGTGTAAACATAATATTTTGTTTAAGAGTTACTTCCATACGTACATTACACACACACTAACACACACGCACACACACGCACGCACATACACACGCTTTATTTTGTTTCTTTCAAAATGTACTCTTTCTTTTTTTCTATTGAAAGTGTTTGTCATACCAACTAACCTGTTATGGCGAAACCCATTCCTTTTTGAAATTGTTAACTTTTTTATTATTCATTATGTGTACCTGTTGATTTGTGGGATGTAAACATAATATATTGTTAAGGGTTACGTTCCAAATCTTACAACACATTGGTAGCTAAAAAGATAAACATGACAACGAGCACACCTACTTGAAAAATGACAGTTAACATATGCAGTTATAACACAAAAGGCTTAGCATCATCAGCAAAACGTTCCATTATGTTTCAATGGCTTAAAGAAAACAAATTCAATATATGCTTTCTTAAAGAATTACATTGTAATACAGAGGTAGATAACGCAACTTGGGGTTATCAATGGGGAGGAGACCTTTTTTAAGCGGCAACAGCTCTAACTCTCTAGGTATAGGCATTTTTATCAAGAAAGATTTAGATTTTCAATACACTATCTTAGAATATCAGGAAATAATTACGGGCAGGCTTCAAATATTGAAAATAGAAATTCAAAGAAAATTAATTGTTATGTTTAATATTTACGGTCCCAACACAGAAAATACAGAGTTTTTTAATAGCTTGGATAGACATAGATGTATAATGACCACTCACTAATCCTGGAAGGGGATTTTAACACTGTTATTAACTATAATTTAGATAAATTAAACGGTCGATAAGATACAAAAAAAAATGTAACGTAAAAATAAATGAAATAATAGAAAACAATGATCTATGTGATATATGGCGTTTAAAAAATCCACATTAAAAAGTATTCCCATGGCATTCAAACACTCAACCACCTATATTTTGGCGATAAGATTATTTCCTTCTATCTCATGACATTGCAAATTTTCTCGCAGAATGCAACATTTCTCCAGGGTTTAAATCGGACCACTCTTTAATATCAATTCAATTCGACATACATTCCAATTGCAGAGGTCCAGGGTATTTTAAAGTGAACAACTAATATTTATTTGAACAGGAATATCAAAGATGTATCCGTACGTCTTTATTGGAAATTACACATATTAATCGCGAAGCTAATCCAAATACACTATGGGAAATAATGAAAGGGAGCATTCGAGACGAAACTATTTAATAGGCCAGTAAAATAAAAGGAAAGAAAAAAGAGCAGGAAGAAACACTTAAATCAAGAATTGCAGAATTAGAACAATAACCAACAATAAATAGTAACGATTTAGAAAAATACAAACAACTGAACGACTCAAAAAGCGAATTAAATTATGTAATTGAACATAATATAAAAGGAATTATGATGCGAGCTAAGGCACAATGGATTGAAGGCTCCGAAAAAAACACTAAATATTTTGCAAATCTTGAAAAAAAGATCAGAAGCTAAAACTATACAACAACTAAAAACTAATAATAATGCCGTAATACAAGATCAAAACGAAATACTTAAACACTCTGCCAAATTTTATGAAAATCTGTATAAAAAAGACAACACTATAGATAATAACAATCATGAACGTTTCTATACTAATATCTGCAATCAAATAAACCAAGAACAAACGCAAAATGAACAAAAATACCTATCAGAGTATGAATGCGCTAAAGCACTGCTTGACATGAAAAACAATAAAAGTCCTGGATCAGATGGCATATCTGCAGAATTTTACAAAATATTTTGGAATGATATAAAGCAAAGACACCAAAAACCTTACAGAATTGCAAAAACAAAGCATAATTACTTTACTACCTAAGACCGGAAAGGACACCCTTTTGATCGATAACTGGAGAACCTATCTCGCTTCTTAACGTTGATTACATAATAGCAACAAAATCCATTGCCAATCGTATAAAACCTTATTTAAATAATATAATCAGTATTAATCAAACATGATTTATCAAAGGAAGATATTTTGGCGAAAACTTAAGACTTTTGCATGAAATTATTGAACTAATGGATGAAAGTAATTAAAATGGTCTCCTATTTTTTTCACATATTTATAAAGCCTTCGACAGTCTGAATCATGGATTTATGTTTAAATACCTCCGGAATTTCGGATTTAGTGAGCATACCTTACAGTGGGTAGTGCTATTTTATAAAGATGCAACATCACGCGTTACAAATAATAGTCATGTTTCAGATTTTTTCAGTATACAAAGAGGGGTCAGACAAGGATGTCCTTTATCTACTTACCTTTTCATTATTTGCATTGAATTGATGTCGATAGACATTGAACTTAACACACAAGTCAAAGGAATAACAATTAATAATGTAGAATTAAAACAGTCGCTTTTTGCTGATGATGCCTCTTTCATACTTGATGGTTCTCGAACATCATTCGAAACATTAATAAAAATCATAGAAGAATTTGCAGTAATATCCGGACTAACATTAAACAGGCATAAATGTAAAATCCTTAAGCTAGGAGCACTTAAAAATAGTCAAATTGAATTTTGCAAACAGAATGAATTTATCTGGAGCTCCAACCAGGCTTCAACTTTAGGAATAGAATTTAGCAACGATCCGTAGAAATAATGTCATAAAATATTCCGGGAAAAATTCATGCATTGGAAAAATTACAGTTTTAAAAACTTTTGCAATACCCAAGCTTGTATATGCATAAACAGTTTTATCAAACTCATCTCAAGACATAATCTCAAATATAAAATCGCTATGTTACAAATTGTTGTGGGACGAAAAACCAGTTAAAGTTGCCAGAAAGCGAATTACACAAGATTATGCCGAAGTTGGTTTAAAAATGTTAGATATTGACATATTCTTAAAATACCTCAAAGCCAGTTGGATAAAAAGATTTATATTTAAACAAGATTCAAAACCGATTTAAATATACACCAATATGCTAAAAAGCTATGGTGGAACGTTGATTTTTAAATCAAACTATCATGAAAAAGAAGTTAAAGACCTTAACATAAAATCCGTATTCTTAAAAAACATTCTGAGTGGTTGGCTCAGCATTGCGTTAGAAAAAGATGAAATATCTGTACAAAAACAACTTATCTGGAATAATTCATTTATAAAAATAGAAAATAAAACTTTCTTTATAAAAACATAGTGCGACAGAGGTATTCAATTTATTGAACATATATATGATTTCAGGAAAATATCTTTTTACAGGTTTCAAGATAAAATAAACCTTTATGAAATAGATAAAGCAGACTTTATAAAATACCATCAAATTGTAAAAAGCATACCTGTTGAATGGAAACATAGACTAAAAGAAAACGATATTATTTATACCACACTGCAATACGAGCTTAACGAAATAACAGAAAAAACAAAAGCTTGCAAAATGGTATATAAATCACTTAAACTAAAACAAAAACCAGAAGTGTTCAAATAATTTGATAAATGGAAAGAAACTCTAAATAATCAAAACATTAACCAAAGAACCATCTTCAACTAAACAATCAAATTAACTATTGACACCAAACTTAGAAACTTCCAATATAAATACCTCATGCACATTTTATCAAACAATTCTTTCCTCCTTAAATGCAATCTCGTTCCATCAACATTATGTGACTTTTGTAATATGCACACAGAAACGAATATTCACTTATTCTGGGATTGTCATCCTATTCAAAAGTTTGGATGGGTATAACAAACTTTATTAACGACAAGTTAGACAGGTTAGAAAACTTGGAGCTAAATTGTGCAACTATATCTTTTTGTAATTTGACCCCAGCTGATGCTAACAATTCACATGTCATTAACTTCATAATATTGTTGGCTAAATATTTTATCTTTAAATGCAAACAGGAGAAAACAACACCATTATTAGAATATTGTGTACCATTTTTTAATACTAGAATTAAACTCGAGGAAGTAATCGCAACAACACAAAACAAACTACATATATTTAATACTAGCTGGGCGCATTTTTTGCCCAATTAATACACCTACCCTAAAAACATCTTTACACATTCTCAATTAAATAAGAACACCTACCTTAAAACAACAAACACCCCTTTTTCATTCTTTTTTGTATATTTGTATTTTAACCTTTATCTGTGTAACATTACACCATTTTTGCAAACTTTTAAATATTGTTTGAAACTAATTCAAACATATTCATTTCACACCAAACATTGTCCTCACAGATGCTATGTATCACAAGTAATATAAAAAACTTTGTGAAACATTTTGCTCAATGTATGTATTTTCTACTAATCTGTAATAGGCAAAATACACATGCTTTATCTATAACAATCATAGTCTTCAAAAATGCTATCTACCATAATATAGTAATACATTGTGAAACAAACATACTAATTGTGTGTTTATTTGACATATTATGTATTATGTTATATGCTAAGTGTATTATTTTTACGAAGGAAAAAAATGGAATAAAAAATTAAAAAAAAAACAAAAAAAAACAGATTTGTTATTGTTTGAAGGCTGTCTTTGTGAAATAGTTATTGAAAGCTTACGCAAGAATTATTTATTAACATTTATTACTCGGATGTACAAACCTGTTTCACCTGCACATGGATTCATCTTACAATTGAAATACTCAAATCAGTAATTTGGTTCAACAGTTCACGAATTAACCAATCTTTGTTTGCACAAGAGGTAACATATGAAATGATGTTGACGGCACTGTTACACGACACAACCGACGGGAAATGTATTATCAAATATAGAAGCAGTATGATTAGCAGTGATATTTTGAAGTATTTAACAACAGTGAATATGTTTTTAAACGAGAGCATAGGCTGGTAAAAAACCGGTCACCACGTTGAAGCATGAACACACTTCTTATTTTTAATTGGCTTTTGAGTGGAATGTCTACCAAGAAATCAGGAAATATAAAAACATCATGATTTTAATACAACGTTTGAAAACTGAAAAACCATTTCATTTAGCACATACAAAAATTACCGGTATAAAACCACGTTGATACTATATTTGTATATTTGCTTTTACGTAACATCGTCAATATCCACTACATAAACATATTTTAAGGCATTATTGATTATTACCAACAACTTCGATACTAGTCCCATAATAGTTTAATTGTTAAATAAAAAATTGTCAAAAATATGTAACATTCTGGTGACGTTATTTAATTTTTGAGATTTGTGGCGACATTTGCAGATCATAAAGACGTGTTATTACAGTTAATGAAAATACTATGAATGTTTATTGAAATGACTGTTGGACATGAGGAAAGAAGCAATGCCTATGGTGGTGATGGTCTCTGTTGTTTAGAAATACAATAATACTTCTGTTGTTAAGACATAACTACCTTAATCAACGCAAACAAAATGTTTTATTTTAAAGTTAAACGAAACTTACAAGCCATTTACATAGACGTACCAACAGTTACAGATAAGAATTGTCGGGCTGAAGTATTTTAACTTGTGTAATGTCACACAAACTTGTTTCTAGTTGGTGTCGATTCCGAGTCAATAGCGGCTATTTGCTATTTCCCCTTGCCCCAGCCCAAATTGTTAGTAAACAATACTGTGAGTTGTGTTGTATTTCAGTTATCTCGTGTTCATATTAGTAGCTATTCACCGTCAATTATGGGATGGACCGCTTGAACAGAGAGATGGTCTGATGGTTTAGAATGACAGGTCGACGGCAAAGGGATCATATATGATACAATATACTAGGTCTAGGTGACATAATAACGTTGTTTAATTCGTTTGTTGTCAAAGGCATAGTTCTCTTAGCACACGTCTCATCGGTCACGGGAAACACACGTATTGCAGATTAAATCTTTCTACCAGTCTTTTGGGACAATGTGTCGGAGACTATTGCTTGTAATAATCAAATTATTCCAGCCTAGACAATACTATAACAAACGCATAACGCATAATGATATTATTGTCCCCTACCGGTTTCACCGGAGGGGACCTATGGTAATGCTTTGTGCGTCTGTGAGTCTGTCTGTCTGTCTGTCAAACTTTTCTGGATCCTGCGATAACTTCAAAAGTTCTTCATATTTTTTCATGAAACTTGAAACATGGATAGATGACAATATTGACATTATGCACGTCATTTCATTTTGTTCCTACGTCAAAAATTCTGGTTGCTATGGCAACAAATAGACTAGAAATACTGCTGAAAATGGTGGTTTTCGGGATCCTGCGATTACTTTAAAAGTTCTTAATATTTTTCCTTGAAACTTGCAACATGGATTGATGGCAATATGGACATTATGCACGTCATTTCATTTTGTTCTTACGTCAAAAATTGTGGTTGCTATGGCAACGAAAAATAAATAAATTTTGAAAATGGTGGAATTTCTGACAATAGTGGAGCCGGTAGGGGACCATATTGCTTGACAATAGCCGTGTTTATTAATTATGTGATGTGTCAACTCTTGTAGTGAACACAAATATTCACGTCAGCCAGGCGTTTTTAGGCAAGATGATATGACTTACAAATCTGAACAGTTAGACAGGTCGATCTGTGAAATATATTGCGTTTTTATCAAGCTATCTATTTGATTCGAAGGCGATATAAAGCCATAGAAAGAATCTTCATCAAATCCTGAAGCATGTATAAAGCTTTGAAACTATCTCAAAACTGCGCTTTTGACCGAAAATTTCCTCCGTTCAAAAAAAATGTTCAAACCAAAAAGCATTAGTAAATTAATTCGTTATGCTGGCAGTCTGCTGTAAGCTCCAGGAGCAATTATTATTATTAAGTTGTAGTGACAACAGTTAATTCAGATAAATGGAAAATGTAGGATAGATTTGGAAGCATGGGCTAACTTAATATAAATCTTTTGACAAGTAATAAACTAGTATTTACAAATATGAGACACGGTAATGTCAGATGTCCCGATCAAAACATGCAACAATTTCCATATGATAAATTACAGACAACATGACAGACAGGCTGAACAGCATACATAAGAAATTGCCATACACCAATGCACTTCTATCAACTACATGGTCTCAAGAGGAAACAATCCTGATTCTTTAAAAGCTCTTTAACCATCAAAAGCAATAACTATTTCACACAATACTACGAACAAATAAAATTAACACAAAAACAATGCTCCTTATAGCAATACCCACAATTTCAACGCTAGATGTGGTATGGTGACTTCTCAAATTCGTACTTTAAACTACTATGTAATGCAAACAATTTGCGTTGCTTTATCATTTATTATATTTTGCTTACTTTGAGCCAAGTATCATTAAACTCACTGAATAAAGTGATGCCTGCATATGTGACCAATGAGGACGTTTGCTTGAATAGAACGCAATACGTCGATTGCGCAGGATTGTTTATATGGTAAAAAAGTAGCGGTCTGATTTTCCGAATTTAAGAACACATGTATGGCATCGATGTCATTGAAATGATCAATTGATGTCAACTTGTTTTCAGTCAATGATGATTCAAACGAAGATAAAATAGTTTGTATGAGTACCATATTTGATAGATTTCGATCTAAGTCGTTACGTTCAATATTGCATTTGGTTTCCAAGTATATAATGTTTCATTCTTTATAAGAGCGTTGTAAACGCGGTCTATTAAGTTTGCTTAAAACTCGTTTTACCTTGTTAACCACGCGGCTTTTACATGGATGTTAACCTGCTCTATTAAAAATATATATAACATAGAAATATATAAAGATGTATTTTTTTAATATATATATATATATATATATATATATATATATATATATATATATATATATATATATATATATATATTGTTTGAGACGATTAATTATTTAAAAACATATTGCACGCTTTTTGAATATTTAATAAAATAAATAACATTTAAGATCTGTATTTGAAACTACATTAATTGTTTTTTTGAAACGGCCATATATGCGGTTTTAAAAAAGAGAGACTCGTTCAATATGGGTTTTAAACGAAACAATTAGCGTTGCTCATTTGACATAAAAAATTGAACGGCAAATATCAATATCGTATAATACATTATTGGTTCTTTAATGTCAATGTCCATTATATTAACCTTTTTATGTTGTAATTAATATAATTGAATTATTTCTATATTTGATTACCGAACATCAAGTCTGTTTTGTTTTGATACTCGCCATCACATGGTGAATTTAATTCCTATTCATTTGGGTTAATAAAGCAATAGTTTTTCTTTAAATATAATTTGTAATAAATAATCGTTTAGGCAAATAGTATATACATGTACGTGTGTTAGTGTGTTAGAAGCTAAATGTAATTAGTGTTGTTTAGAAATAGATAAAGTAAATATGTTCTTCAAAATAATTCGTAATGTATCATCACTACAGCAAAACGTAAGTTTTTTTTAAAGACGAATATAAGTTTCCTGTTTGGCAACCATGCCTTACAAATCAAACTAAACATGTATAGATAATTACTCATATAATTCATGTCATTACTCTAAACTCACTGTCTTCGGAACTGATGCCGTTGAGCCTTTGCATCGTCAAATAAATGCCACATTGGTTAAAAATATATATATCAATTGTGTAAATGTACATGACCATTGCCAGACAGATAAAGTGATTAGTAGTCTTTAGCCTCGTCTCTGTTCAGCCGCCAGAAAAAGCATTACTTGAAAATGTAGGTAAGTTTGTACCTCTTGTCATCATGACTTTTCGGTTACATGGAATTCGGCAATTCCGGTACTTAAAAAACGGACGTTATGGTCACATAGGACCGTTCCTTTCAATTCATCGAATAGCTCCTAATTGTTTAAGAGTTTTTATAAATACTCTTTTTGAAAATGTGAAAATACAACTGTGCATAGATCCTTAAAGGCTTAATTGTAAGTGTTGCTATTTTTTATTAATAAGAATTGCTCACAAACATTACAAGTGTTGTATTTAGAGAGTATACAAATGCAAATTTCCTTTTTGAGATACTGTTATACTTATATTTCGACTTATAATTGGTAAAACATCAACTTCATGTAACAGACCATCACGTTCTTGTTTTGATGGAATGGGAGACGCTTTAAAATAGAAGAACACATTTTGAAAATGCTATCAGAACTGTTTTCATTCGTACGTTTTTATAAAGTTATAATTCAAAATATTTCGTTTCGTAAAGACACACCTTCGCGTATATGTATATATATATTATATCTTATTTAATAGTGAACAAATCTTTTCAGAGAAGTTGATTGTTCGTTTTAATTTGATTATTTTGTATTCCAAATGATGTGTTCACTAATTATTATCATAGCCACACGCTAACTACCTGTGGATAATATCAAATAAATCGACTTAAAGCGCACTTAAAACGTAGATAAATTGAAATATTATGGCGTACTTGATTCAGTGTTACAGTTAACTTACAACAACTGAGATGCAAAAATAAAATAAATAATGATTTATCCCTCTCAAAGAAAACCTTTTAGAAACAAGACATTATATTGTTTTTGTATGAAACTAGTTCAATTTCAGATCAATGTTTTTCATGAATTAAAAAAATATTTAATAAACTTATTTTCATGTTGCTCTAAATGGCACTAAATTCTTAAAGGAAATAAAGTTACATGTAATTATCAGTTTGCATTTAAACCACATATATTTATATTCTATTATAGTCTCATCAATGTACACATTATAACATTGCATACACACTTCAAATTAAAATACAGTACATTGCCAATCTAAAAGATTTACAAAAGACCTAAAGAACATGACATACTCATTAATCTCAATAATGCATATTGATCCATAGGTTTCGATTTATATACATACATATATCATACAGATCAAATTAAAAAGTTTCCTTGTTAATCGTGTAGTTAAAAGCTGCCTTAAAATGGTTTGTTAAGACACTGAATTTGAATAGTGGGGCTAATGCCTTACATTCTCAAAATGGGGGTAAAATAATGAAAAGTGTTTGATCAGATCATAACACAATTCGATAAACACGGTAACTTAAGGCAAGAGCTTAAACAAGTACATCAGTAAAACAATTTAGCATTTACACTTAAAAACTAGGCATAGCTGTTAAAAATACAATACTACAAGTTATATACAAAACTAAAAATGGAGTCAATAATTATCATTTACTAAGAGTTAATTTTCTTTTATTTAAGACATTTTAGCAGGTTTTGGCACACAATTTTGCTATGTCTGCAATAGATAATATAAATCCAACTTTATAAACATCAGGTAAATTATCAAAATAATTATTAATTCTAGTTGCAGATTGCAGAAGTTCTACTCTTAATGAGTTATACAGAGGAAAGTGTAATAATACATGAACCTCATCCCCAACAGTATTTTTTCGGTGGAAAAATAATCTTTGCTCTAATCGTAAACCATTATTTTCCAAGTGCAATGCCTATTGGTGCTGTTCCACTTCTAAATTTTGGAAGGGCACCTCTAGAAGATCTATTATTAAGAATTCTAACATACTGTTCTGTTTCAAATTAGTTTTAAAAGTTGTGTATGTGCGGAGTTTATTACCACCTGCGCCAGTTCGAGAAGAATCTCGATTTACATCACTTTTCCAGTTTCAAACAAAGTCATCATAAATATTTGGCAGCATATTTCTAAGTACAATTTCTTTTGCATAAGATGCCATAATATTACAAAATCTGTCTAAATTACACAGTCTGAACTTCTGACAAACCTCAAAATTCCATTAAATTCACATATAGTCAAAGAGTCTTTCCAACACATAACAGCAAACAACTAAACTAGAACGCTCATTTGAAAAGCACGAGCAAGAGCTCCATAATACACAAACGTTTTTTACCAAAACTTAAATTGAAACAACACAGACGATAGTTAGTTTTCATGAACGTTGAAAGAAGGTTAGAAAGACTGAATAATTCCCAGTTTGTTTGTGTTTCCCCACGTGTTTATAATTTCTCATGAAAATTTCGTTGATTCCGTTAAAAGTTGCAAAAATGTAGAGTTTTCTACCTTTATGTTCCTTTAGTAACACTGTTGTATACTAACTAGAGCCAATATTATCTTTGTTCATTTTTCAATAATCAATTTCTGGAGTGGTAGTGTCAAGATTATATTCTCGGAAGTACGAGTTTGTTTGATGAATGTACATGCATTCATAAAAAAATCAAGAAACGTATTGTATTTCAGTTTATTTTAATGTACAATTTAGAAGTTGTTAAAGCACTTTCGTTTGAACTGTGAAGCTTTCAGCTTTATGAAACGGTGAAACGATAAGATTGGCCTGTTACCATATTTGTGCCACCTGAAAATAACTAAATTCTATGTAATTGTACCTGATAACAACTAACTACTGAAACTTCGACACATAGCATTTAGCTTTTTCAAATTTAATTTTAGAATTTGTTCAGGGCGATGCTCATTAAAGCACGTTGATTATTTTTAAACAAAAAGCGAAGAATAAATACTAACCGATTTGATAAATACTTAAATTAAACAAATTTACGGAACACACCATACCAGTGTTATCGAACTGTAAGAATTTGACAAACACTGTTTCTTACGACTTAAATTATTAAAATATATTTGGTAATTATTTCTAAGTGTGCCAAAGTTATCCAGCAGTATGCAGTATAGTCGTTACCTAAATAACCAAATGTATGTCGGCCCATTTAAAACAGATATAAAGAAAATGTTCAAACAAATAGCTAGACGAAAACAGTTATGTTCAGTTGTTTATCATGTATTTATTCAGCAGAAGTCCACATAAAAACGTACCCGTTGTTATTTGAGTTAATTTGATCATTCTGACCAATGGGTCTTCTTTATTTAACGGATTTCAAGTAACGAAAGGTCATTTTAGTAGATGAGAACGCCTCTTTTGAAATTTACTGGATGTTTCCAAATCATTTGAAGGTTAGCTTTGCAATATAACAATTTTCATATTCATCGAAGTCGTAACTGAACAATTTTCATGTCTGATAAAATGTGTGTATACATTCTGTACACGCTCACGATTTTATAAGTCATCCGTGACGATCAGCCGCTCTAGCAAGTAGGGTTGGAATGGTTTCATCTTTGTGCATGTGGTAAAAACGCGATTATTGTTATTATTCTAGGTGGGTTCTTCTTACACCAGGAAATAATACAATAAATAAATCGAAAGAAATGACTTCGTTAGAATATTCATGAGCGCAACCGCACAATTGCACTTCTGTAGGCAAACCATTCATAAAGACGTTACGCCATTTCCGCATGCACACATATAAAACCAAACCTAGTTTGAAAGGGGCTGCGTTTTAAAAATTTACACGAGTAGACCCATGTCGGCTTTCCATTTAAATTGTGCAAACACATACCCAAATACATAATAAAAACGTACATAATAAACACAATTAAGTTATCTCGTATTAGTGTATCACGATACCACTCTACCATTATTATAATCATATATACTATTATTGAGAGTGTATCGACATCGAGAGAGAGAGAGAGACAAATATCAAACTTAGTGACTATAAAGGGTCGCCACTAAAACTTTACATAGGCGTTCCATTCAAGATGGGACACGAATCTGTCACAGAAAGCGTATTCCACCCCGCGGTAGCAATGCCATCCACATGGTACAGTAAACATTTCCAATTTAAGTAATTCCCCTGATCACGAATGAATACCGCACGTCGAAGAATAAGTAATGCTTATATGGTCACTCTAAACTGTGCTGTTGATCGGCCATTTCCAGTACAAATCGGAAATGATCAGACAGCGCGTCAAATTCATTAGCGAAGTAGCAGTCTAGAATATGGGTCAATACATCGTCGGGTCTATTACAGTTAATGAAGCAAGTCTTTATACATACTAAGTCTCGGCGGAAAATGACATATCAATGAAAATAGGTTAATTTATGCTTATATTATGGGATGAATGAACATTGTTTCAATATGGCTTTATTTCTTCTCTAACATTGTTAACCTCAATTGAAGTATTGACTTGTTTAGATATCAATATACTTGCTGCAAAGAAATATTTAATCAATTACGTCATTTTGAAAAGCTACTTGGTACTCAGTTAACTCAGAATGAATGGAGGAAAACAAATGGTAGATGAGTTTATATTCATAAATGTGAACGCTTCAGTTACAAACTAATGCATTCTAATTCAACTTACTAATATGATTATCTTTATATTGAATGTATTAAACTAAGTTAAAGAAAACGTTGCGATCACGTTGCCTTCAAACAAAAACAAATCCGAGAACGCGAGTGTTTTTGCCACATACATGTACGCCAAGTTAACCCAAATAGTTGCCATAGTATCATGTGTTTAAACAGGCAACATAAATATAAGCATTAATCTGAAATGTACAACAAAAATATAGATAAATCAAATCATGTCTGATTAAGAAAGTACCGAAAATCCTCTTCTTCTTGGCTCGTCGGATGCAGTCAAACAATGAATTGTATTTAACAATGTTTTAGTTTGTTATCTGTTAATAAGGCTTGCTATGTTGGTCTTTCTCAAAACACAAATGTCGAATTTATGCAATCGAGTTGCCTCTTTGTACAAAGAAAATAGGATAATATATTGTAAACCTTCCAATTTCTTTCAGTTTCCTTTATTTATTTTCAACAACTTATGTCAGTCGGTTTCTGAAATGAGCAACTTAACTTTTAAGGCAAATACACGCAGTTAATATTAGATGCCCAATTACCAGATGTGGCATTATTACCCATTCATTGTGTTTTCGCTTGCCTTTCTTTTGGTTTAACATTTGCCTTGAAGTACATTCTGTTAGGAACGTGAATATATTGCACGACAATCTGCTGTACCGGCGACTGAAATAAGCTTGTACTAATTGACTTATTAGAATAAATACATCATCGAACACAATTGTAATTATAGACGAAAATTGCGTTTATATGTAGGCATATATTCCAAATATAAAAATATGACTGCGAGAAAGTGAAACTTTTGTCGACAACAAGACAATGATCTATTTCATAATCGAATTAGTTGGCGTCTAGTCATTGCATTAAATACTAAATCCAACATATTCATGTCAGGCAACCTCATGCGGCTAACTTTAATTCCCTATACATACATCATTTTTGAAATTCATTGTGGAATTCAATACTTTCTGATTGATGAGCTGTGTTAATTATAATTACTTTGGAACTATTCAAACATGCGCCTAATTGAAGTTTCTACTGTTTTGTTCCATTTGAAATCCAAGTAAAACGTCAACATTTAATAATGCATGGGACGCTTTAGACTTTTTGCAAAGTGGTGGTCGGCGATGCTTGATAATTCTCATTGATTTCACTGTTAAATTCATAATATGTGTTTGTTCTCCAAGAGAATACAACCTTACTAAGAAACTATTCAAGCAACCTTATCCAAATATTTGCAATCAAAATACATGTCTCCTTGCTGATTTGCATATTTTAAAGAATCGAAGCTATAGAAATACACAATTACATAATTCGAGCAGAGTTTGTTCGATTGGTATTTATAAAAAGAATTATTACGAAGAAGAAATACAGGTTTGTGCAGAAGGATTTGTACAAGTACATTTGTAAATTTGAAAACTATTTGAATAAAATGCATTAATTATGTGCAATATTCAGTGATTTAAAAAAAATACATTAATGTTTCATTCGATTTTCGTTTAATTGAATGCATTTCAATACTCACACCGCCTAGATGCATTGGATTAAAACGACGAATAACCAATTTAAGTCTCTTAATAATAATTTACTTCGTTCATCATTTAAGATTAATAAAGGAATAATGCGTTTCAAGTTGTTTCTGTTTCCCATTTCCTAACTTGACAAGACCGTTAATGTGTCATAATTCTGAAAATAAATCGCTACAGCGACTTGCATAAACACACGAATCTTCTTCACGGTCCTTGCCACGAACATAACAAGAACATGTTTTACAAACGGAATGATATTCACATTGGTGGTAAATGTCCAGTTTTACTCAAATTTAACCAGTTCTTGAATACTCCTGTTTAAATAAAAGTCTTTTTTTTCTTAAAATTAATGATGATAATGAGTATGTTGTTGCAGGAATGAAATATTACTGACATCAAACTCTTGCTTACATAAAATATAATAGTTCATATATTGTAAATGTTCTAATAGCGTGACCTAAAACCACTAATATATTTATTGCGTCAATTCACATTTTATGATTGCATCTATTCGCGGTTCACGTGTTACGATTTCGATTTCGATAATGTCTGTTTACAGTGTCAACCAGTGCTGTGCGTAGCAAAGTCATAACATTGTTAATTAGAGTTTGTGACTTGTTGGAAATGTACTGATGATTTCATCGTGTATAAATAATATAACTATTGGCACAACTCAAAACCTTTGGCGTACGCACTGTCATGTTAATGACGTAAACAAAAGCAACTTAATATGTTCATATTGATTGGTTTTCTTCTCCTACTCCTTCTTCTTATTATTATTTTTATCATATTTGTTTCAAAATTACTCGAACTCAAATATGTTTAAACACACAATCCTCATGTTCATTAACACTACAATTGTTTCACTATGACGAAGGTATGCCGTCTTCTTTCATGATACTTTGCGGCCTTCCGAATCAAACTTACATGTGGGAACATATTTGATACACGTTGCATATTCTCTAAGTCTGGAACACTAGTCATACACCTCGAGACTTGTTTTATCCCAGAAGACGTGTTCCCGAAGGAAGTCATGTGTACATGAAATACATGCCAGGTTTCATACATTGAATTCTATAATAATTATGCTTGTTGCATTAGCTTAAGACAAAGTTTAATAAAACTGATATGCTGCAGACATTAAGATTAAATTATCTTATTAGAAAGACACACACAGCTTGAGGTGAAGTTAGATTTACAAGGAGTGTGTGTACTACGTTCAGGATATTGATGTCACACGGGGATATACGTACACTTGTTAAAATGATGGTTAATTATGTTGTTCCGATGTTAAAGCATCCCGTTATACAAAATCATATCCATCATGGGCAACATAACCAAATTTTAACTTTAAACAATTGATACGAAAAAATTATCTTCTGATCAGTAGAATTAGTTCTTACTACCGTTCGTATTTGACACAATAAAACTCCTCTGAAGTGAAATTTCATTTGAGCCAATCTCCGGTCTTTAATTTGTGCCGGTAAAAAACAGGTCTTAAAGAAAACGCCTACACTGCATATTTGTAAATAAGAGTTCATTAAAAGGAATAATTGCATCAAAGTGTCGACTTTGATTAGCCTGTATGGACGTTATGGAGTACATGTTCATGGATCCCGGTTTTTCTAGTGCTCTGTATATTCCCGTGTGGCATGTTTATTCGATGAAATTGTTATCTGACTGAAGATTATTGGACCTCTTGGACTTCGTTCCTTTTAAAATTTATTCAATAGACATAGAATAAAAAAGTGTGTGATTCTACAATTTATTTCCTATATAGAGTCTTTTGAAACACGCAGTATATTCTGTGCCAAAGAAAATAATAATAAAAGCTATAAACTTCAGTTGTATAAAAGAATGATACACTATAAACGTTACCGAAATTCTTACTGACATTATAATTGCTTAATAAATAACTCAAGATGGTATAGTTGTAATGTGACAAAATTAAGTGTTTGAATATACCGAATATCGTAATATAGATAGTAGGCCTCTTTAATAAATGTAATCATTATAAAACATTATCAACCATCAAAACAGTCAAAATTAAATAATTATAACACTATATATAGAGTATTTTGTAACAAGCAGTAGTATATATATATGTGTATATTCTTTGCAAAGGAAAACAACAATAAAAGCCTAAAACTTCAGGTGTATAAAATAATGATACACTATAAACGTTACAGAAATTCTCACTGATATTATAATTGCTTAATACATAAAACACTGTTGATATTTGTTAAAGATTGAATAGCCGTAATGTGGCAAAATTAAAAGTTTAAATATACTTCATATCTATATATGAATATTAGGCCTCTTCAATAAATGTATGCATTATAAAACATCAACCATCAAAACAGTCAAAAATAAAATAATTGTAACACTGTCACTAAATATTGCAACTATATCTCTGACACTTTGTAAATTTAGAGATACATTTATTACTCAAAATACTATTTGGGGGCGATTGAACTAGATTCATAAAATATTACAAGGTGACATATTATAAGGGAATTTGTTTTGCACTACTTGGTTATCTGTGATTTATAAATTCATTATCTGCCGTTTATCGAACGTTTGATTCTTTATCACGTTATCCAAACATCACATCAAAATACAATTACGCATACACATATATTTAGATACATACAAAATATGAAATATGTATAATATATAATGACAAAATATTGCTTGAGCGAGGCAATCACTGGTAGCCGTGTTTACGAATCATCAGATATGCTCCTTCCAAACATGAGACAGAACTCTGAAATGCGGAACACACTGTTTTGGTTAAGATGTTTTAACAACAACACATACAACAGCATCAACATCATAATCTTTTTATACAGAGTTGACATATAATTATTGATATGTACACACATATATGAAACAGTGTGTCTACAATTCTTTGAAAAGATGTCATATAATTCGGCCAGTCAAAACTACCAAAAATATGTACTAAGATCCTATTACTCTGGCTGATTTGCAGACGCAGGAGATGTCCGGAGATTGTATGTATTGACGAACGCGAGAGTTCATATTATTCGCTTTATCATATTTCAAGATCAACTTTAACTACTATGTGATGAGTCACATTGTTAAATGTAAACCTACATTATATATATATATAACCATGTATAACCGCATATAAACGTGTATAACAATTTATAACCTTGTTAAACTACATATATATATATATATATATATATATATATATATATATATATATATATATATATATATATATGTAGTTTAACAAGGTTATAAATTGTTATACACGTTTATATGCGGTTATACATGGTTATACATACCTCTGAAGTCCACCCGGCCATCCCTATCTACGTCCACTTCGTCCATCAATTTCCGGACCAAGTCATCGGGCGAGTTGTCTCCAAGGTCACTCAAGAACGACTTCACCTCCCTAGTTAAACAATAAGCACTGTTAAAGGCAGATAATACTCTGTTATTGCATGCATTTTATGTTCTTGCTCGGTTAAAACTCGTCGCCGCAATGCATATTCAAATACATCTTTGACCCTTGTATTACTCTCCTTTATGATAAGTGTAATGTTGTATCCTTCTTATGTGTTGTTACTGTAATTGGTGATTGTGGGTTACAACAATTTATATGTCAACATTATAATGATTCAATGCAGGTATATGATAAATGTAGGATATTTTTATGTTGAAGAAAGCACACACATTTAATTAGCAAAGCTATTAGGGCATTAGTTTCCTAACGTGTTGCATATCTCTTAAGAATTAAAGATACAATAGTGGCGTTAGATAAGCGTATCTGTTTGAATGTTATTCCTAAATTGAACAACACTATGATTGTAATCCACAACTGCCGTGCATGTCCAAATCACACTATTGTTTAATATCAAATTCCTTTAAGGCTTACGGCTTACAGACAGTAATAATTAGCATAGAACACGAAATAGGAATAATGAAGGTCTAGAAACATAAGCAAGAGAGTTAGTATTGGTTACACTCGACATGAAAGGAAAGTGACAAAAATTAATGATTTCATTTCATAGGACAGTATAAAATGACAACACACGCAATAATCTCACTCAAAGCTCAGATCCCCGTCTCCGTTTTTGTCGTAGGTGGTGAAGAGATCCTTCAGCGTCCGCCCCTGTGGCTTTACCGGCATGGCACGGTACATTTGCTTGAACTCGTCGAGATCAATGGTCCCGCTTCCTGCAACGTGCACAAAAATGTCTCAATTATGTTCAATGTGATATTGATATCAACCTAAAAGAACAATGGACGGTTGGAAGTTTAACTGATTCAGCTGGTTATCAACACATTCTGGATTCTGAACTAATTTTAGACTTCTTTTTCAGTCTAGATGTAACAGCTAACACATACAATTAAATATATATGTAATATATGTATATGTGTATGTCAATTATCACATGTGTACGTATGTCTGTATGAAGCTTATTTTATTATTAATATGTCGTTTGAAAAAAAAAATCTTGGTTCAGAGGGGATATTGTTTGCGCATGAATGTTTTTTTTCAGAAGCAAGCCAAATATCAATACATCTTAAAGATTGAACTTCATTCTCTCATTAAAAGCAACATTGATGGGAATGTTGGTTTGAAAAAAAAGCAAATTATGTTTTACTTTCTCGACAGTTATCTCACATATGAAATGCAGAAAAAATCTATGTATTTTTTGGCATGTCGATTGTATCGACCAAGTCAGTAAAACCCCACTTCCTGTGATGAATTTGTTTTATGCTTATGTAAGTACTCAAGTTCAAAAATGCATTGCAAAGTAGTCGAAACAAGTCGACTCTGCAGAGAGGCAAGACACGAATGTATTGTTAATGTCAAATCACTTAAATAACACTCGGCCAATGTCAACGTATTGAAAGGAACGCTCGGTAATGGCAGTGTCTAAATGCATGTACTGTTCATAGCAATCCAAGTTACAGACTCAGCAAACCAACCGTCAGTGTCGAAGTCTTTTAAGAACTGTTCGACCATGTTGTCATCCGGGTTCTGCTTGTAAACGACCTTCAGCAGGGTTTTGAGCTCCTTTCGCTCGATTGTTCTGTTTCCGTCCTTGTCAAACATCATGAAGTATTCGGTGATCACTGTTGACATGGATTGAAATATTATAGCGTACAACAAGAACGGGCACACATTGTATTACTTATATACTTACATATACTTATATTTTGTTTTCCATGTTTCGTTATGACAAATAGAATTTTAAATGTCAGTTATTCAGTTTTGTGCAGTAACAATCATTTGCAATTTTAACTTTTGACAAAAACAAAACATGTTCTGTAGTATTAACATTTGTAATAATAAGTTTACCGAACACAAATAATAAGGGTATAATTTTGCGTTCAAACGGACAGACAGACAGACAGACAGACAGACTGACTTATGGACGGAATGACAATATTACTGATAGAAATCCATAGTCACTTTCCAAAAAAAACCGGTTATGAACTAATACATTATTTGATGTAATTCTTTAAAACAATTTAATAATTGTTACATTATACACGCATTATATACGTCTTTATAAGAATTGATGTACGAGTGATAATTGTCGTGAACGTTTCAGACAAGTGTGCTAATTATATAACTGTGGTATGCAATACTTCGTCTAATATAATGGATGTTTCTTGGCGAAAAATATATACCAGTGTAATACAAATATGCACATTAGATAAAACTTACGTTGGTCTTCGTTTGCCATCTGAAACAAAAAAGTATATTTTAATACCAATAATATACAATAATAATAGTGAAACTGATGAATGCTCCCTGATGAAAATATTAGTCTATGGGTTTATTGAGAGCATGGTAAAAAGGAGCTGAACCAATCACTCATTTACAGATCAACACACTAGGACAATTTTATTGCCGGTGATAAGAGCATAATTATGTAACAAATGTTCATGTCAAGCCTTTACTACATAACCTATATTTGATTTTCATGAAGAAACAAATTAATATGCAAATATTGATGACTATCTCGAAAATCAGATACATAATGACCTAACAATATTCGAATATATATAATGATGAAATTAAAATAACTCCCTGAATAATAACTTGCGCAGGACGATGTGACAGTGTGTGCATGTCAAACCATCAGGGATTCTGATTATTAAGTTTCGTAAAACTTAGATTAATATATGTATTCCAGATTTATCTTGGAAGCAGACTTCTAATCAAGGTGCAATTACTCCATAAAACTCATATGCACAATAATTAACGAAATGTCAACCGAAAAGTGATGCTGTATACGAAGTGTAAAATAAGTACGAACTTAAATTTCCGAGATCACACGCGAAAAGGGTTTATTATTCAAAGGGCAATATTTCATTCGGAAATCAACGGAGCAAAACGACCTAACACAATACGCAAGTCCATCCTAAAACAATGTGCATATAAAGCTCGCTGAAGTTCGGATGATTATAGCCTGTAACACATAAGTTATAGGACTAAATGAATAATCAGGGGCGCAACGGCGCATTTGGCATTGTGCAAGCATGCAAATCATAAAGACGGTTTTATCCATTACCGCGTGCAAAAAGATATAACCATACCTAGGTCGTAAAGTGTTGCGTTTAAAAAGTGTCAAAACCATGTCGGTTTTCTATTTATGTTGGGCAAACATATACCCAAAATGAATAATAACAGTGTACGTAAGTTTTTTTGAAAGTGTAACACGACACTACTCTACCGTTATTATAATCATATTTGATATAATTGAGAGCGTTTCGACATCGCGGGAGACAAATTAACTATTTAAAGTCTCTAGCAAAACTTCCCATAGGCTTTTCCTTCAATATGGAACAAGAATCTGTCTTAGAAAGCGTATTCCACCCCGCGGATGAATTGCCGACCAAAGGGAACAGTAAGAATTTCCAATTTAGTTAATTCTCCTGATCAAAAAAAACGTACGTTCAATAATAAGCAATGCTAGGAGGGTCACTCCATACTGCTATTTCCAGTACAAAAATCAAATGTTGATTACAGACAGCAGCTCAAATTCATTAGCAAAGTAAGCAGTCTGGAATGAGGGAAATACGAGCGATGGTTCTATCAACGTTAATGAAGTCAGTCTATAAAAAGACAATAACAGTTCAATGTAAAATAATTCATTAATTAAATATTATAATTTTCTAGCACGTCAGCTTACAAGTGAAAGATAAAACAACAAATAAAGCTATCGGGATGAATTGAAATGTTGTTTTACTATGTCTGGATTTCTCTAAAATTTCTAACCTTACTTGAAGTCTTCATTTGCTGAGTTATCAAAACGCTTAAGTATTAAATCAATAACGGCAGTTTGCAAAGCTACCTGTTACTGAATTAACAGACTATCTTTCATTCTATTGTCCCGTGGAAAAGTGTATTAAATTCGCGAAAGTGAACGATGTAAAACAAACGGTACACGAATATATATTTAAAAATGCGAATGCTTATATATTTCGATGAAGTTATACACTAATGCTTTTGTATTCAGCTGAAATATTCTCATTACGTTTAATGTTAAGATTAAGACTGAGTGATTCAAAACCTTTTGATCAGTTTACCTTAAAAAATCAAATCTATGAACGCGAGCGTTTTCTTAACATAAGCAAACTTTCCCGCAATAGTTCCAATAAGGTTATTTGTTTTATCAGACAACATAAACATGAACGTTTATCAGTAATGCACAACGAGAAATGCCCATAAATCAAATATTGTCTAATCAAGAAAGTCCAACAATCTTCTCATTGTGGCTTAGTCGGATGCATTCTTTTGTGTCAGCATTGAATAGCATTATACAATGTGTTTCTTTTATAGCTGTTGACCTTGCTTCCAAGTTTGGTCTTAAAAAAAAGCAATGTGGAACGTATGCCAGCAAAATGCTTGTTTTACATACGAAAACACGAAAACGAATTTTCTTCCTTCAAATTTCATTCAGTTTCCGCACTTTGTTTTCAGAGACATACGTCAGTCTTATTCTGATTTTTTTAACTTAAGTGGTTAGGCGGTACTTGTGATACTAGTGATTAAAGTTTGATACCCTATCACTTGATGTTGAAATAATATCCATTTTTAAAGAAAGCAATTTCGAACGTCTTCAAACAAAATGCTATTTTTTAAGACGATAAGACGAAAACACGTAAAGGAATTTTCTACCTTCAAGTTTCGATCAGTTTCCTCAATTTATTTACAGACACTTAAGTCAGTACTATTTCTGAATTTTCTAACTTAAGTGGTAAGGCGGTACTTGTGATACTAGTAGTTAAAGTTTATTTAGATTGCTCCTATTACTTGATGTTAAATTTATATCCATTTAGTTTTTGCTTGCCTTTCTTCTAGTTTTTCGCCGGCTGTCCGGTTGTTGGCCTTGAACCTTGACTAAAATTGTGTTAGAAACATGTATACATAGCAGGACAACCTGCTATGCCGGCGATTGATATAAGCTTCGACGAATCGTCTAAATCGATCAGGTTTGCAAAAGCAACAACAGAATTGGCGTTTGTTATGTAATCATAGGATCGGAAGTTGTTTTCCATTTATAACATATGACTCTCAGACAATGGTACTATTGTCTACAACAAGACAATTGTCAACCATACAATCGAATTATTTTGCATCTAGCCCATGATTTGAATAGAAAAACAAATATGTTTATGTAAGGAAACTTTATGCATCTAACTTCAATTCGATTTTCACAAACCATTTTAGAAATTGCGTATGGAATTGAACGCTTTCAGATCGATGAGTCGTGGATATGATAATATCCTTTGCAAGTTAGCGCCTTTTTGATGTTACTTCTGTTTTGTACCCAATGTAATTCATGTAAAACGGCGACATTTAAGTATGCATGAGACGTTTAGTACTTTTTATATATTGGCCGTCAGGGATTCCCAATATAATATAATATTGATTTCACTAATAAATTAATGATATGGGATAGTTTTAAAGGATAAAACAACCTTAAAGATTAACTATTTCATCAACATTTTCCTGATATTTACAATAACAATGAATGTGTTCTTGCTGATTTGAATATGTTAAAGAATTGAAGCCACAAAGATCAATATATAACATAATTCGAGTATCCTTTTTAGTGAGCTTTTTATTCCTAATTAAAAGAATTATATCGGAAAAGGAAGAACGATTTGTGCAGGAGACGGATTTGCACATTCAAATCAAATCAAACACTTTAACATTATTTAAACACATCTGCAGGGCGGACACATATACGGGAGGACTGAAACAAAATGGTGGTGCTGGAAGGGACAACCTAAAATAAAGCCTGGCAATGAACAATAAACTTCTTAGGGAATACTTGAAAACTGCAAGGGACATTCAAATGGCAAGATGCAACAACAAAAGTGGAAATTAGGAACCAAAAAGTGGCAAGGAGCGATCTGTTACAATGATTGTAAGAAGCAACCATAAAGATGGCAATGGAGAAAACGAACAGGCTAATGGAACCAACGAGTTACATGGGAAATCAAAAGAGGCAAGGTAAAACAACACAGATGGCAAAGGGCATTCAAACCGTAACAAGGGCAACAAAAAATGGCAAGGAGAAACACAATGATATGAAATGGCAACCAAAACGTGACAAGAGGAGATAAAATTGGCATGGGCAATCAAAACGAGGCAAGAAAAAGCACTAAGGTGAACATGTTCAATCAAACAAGGGTCATACATAGGTGACAAGGAAAAACCAACAAATTAAGAGGGAACCCAAATGTGACAAAGGGAAAACTATACGAGCCGTGGTAAGAGGCAACTGAAATGTGTCAAGGGAAACCCAAAGATGCAAAGCGCTCAACTATGCCGTTTCATAAGGATATACAATCAGGATACATAAAACACTTACATCTTGTACAAAAACACATTGAATGACACACTTTATAAATTCATTATGATTAACTTGAACTTGCTGGCAAATACAACTACACAAACCATTATCCATATTGCTATTGGGACAAATCGATCAATCAGTTGAAAAGCAAATAAAAATAACAATTGATCTTATTGAATGGATTTGCTCTGGTAACAAACCAAAATGACACCGATATAATTAGGTTATTTTCTGCAAAAAATTGATAAGTCGGTTATGTTTATATCTGATATCCTTATATAAAAATTAACAACTTATTCCGCAATATTGTATGTACATGTAACATAAACGAGCAATATGAAACTATATTTCGGACAAATATGGTAAGATAAATGTAAACTGAAACATGCAGATTCTTTTGTCAATGGTATGAATACCAATCCTTTTTATTTCATATCAAGACGTCTACAACTATCATCAAATCCAATAATTATGTGGTTTGAGTGTCATATATAATCGTTATCAGCAAACCTCACATTAAATACATACAGCCATATCAATACACCGATACTTCGGTAGATGTCGACTGTTCGGCGTAATATAAGCGACCAAGTCAACTACCACTTTATCTCTCAATAATTAATTTCATAGGAAACCAACTTTCATTTCCAACTTTGATCAAAAAAGGAGATGATGATAGACTCTATGTGAGTGATTTATCGTATTGAATACCTTATTAAAATATCTTAAACATTTTTAAACATTTAAAAATACATATAACATTCGAGATTTCTTAATTGAAAGTTCAAACATGTTGCAATATAAGTGCAATTAAGTAATTTTAATCAAGGAGAATCAGTAAATAAATATTTTACGCATATTTTGAAAGCGGAACAATTTGTCCGAGTGAATTTCACTACCACTTTTATAGTATATATATTGAATACCGATTACTTATTTTCCATGTTCACGCATATTTGCACTATTATCAAATTTAAAATGCAATATTAAAGCCAACAATAATCACAATGGATGATGTATGACGCAATTTGTTCTTATAATTTAATATACATATCATGATTGCCATTTAATAGCTTTTACGGAGTAACTGCTCACATACAGAATTACAATGTTGTAAAATTGAAAGTCTAATTAGTGAACAAGACCATTTAATGTCTATTTTATAACATGCTTTTTAGCGTAACTTCATTTGTTTGATCCACTGTAGATCTCTCTTGATTCACGCTCGAGTGTTAACGCCGTGTCTTTGGATTGATCACATGATCTCTAGAATGTTTCTGTGTAATTAACCAACGTGAAGTATGTGCTTTGTACGCTCGCAACAACACAGGGTACCCTTTATCTGTATTTTAAAGTCGGACAGCATTATCTCGCGGGACTTGTGGCGACATTTGCAGATTATGAAGATGTGTTGTTACAATAAATGAAAATGTTTGCATGTTTATTGTAATGTCTGTTGGACACGACACCGAGGAAAAACAAGATAGAGCCCATGTTTTTGTCCGTAATTAAGAAACAGTATTAACATGTTTATTCAAGAATAAACACTAAACTAAGAAATTTTACGCTCTTTTTTTTCTGAATTGCCGTAGATGCACTCATTATACACACAGTTACGATTGGAATCGTCCGATGACGTTTTTAAACTTGTGTTAGGTCAGGATATTTATTTTCAAATAGGATTCGAATCCTTATAAAAAGTGACCTAGCGCTTTTTCTAACATTCCTAAATCGCATTGTTTATACCGCGATAATATACGGATTTGAGTATAATTTCAGTCATCTCGTGTCTTTCGGATATAGTCAACACCGTTCACCCCCATCCCCACCCCCCTTTTCACCGTAACAAACAAATTCACCACTAATCACCTTCAAGGCTGGGATTTTACCACGTTAAATACATGTAGTTAACAATGATAGGTTCGCAAGGATCATGTGATTTGGTGTCCTGCAAATGTGTTTCTAGTATTCATCAATATTCATCCAACATTGACAATACTACGCCCAACGTAGTACGTAATAAAATCGATATTTTTAATTTCTTTGGTTATTGTCGCTGGATAATCGATGTTATTTATAGGTTTTTTTTCAACTCATATAGTGAAATATTCGCGTCAGTCAGGCGTATTAAGGTCATATATTTAAGTAACAAATCACGACAATTTAAAAATCGATCTGTATAAAATATTGCGTTTTCATCAAGCAATCAATTTGTGCAAAGGCGATAAACAATCCTGAAAAGTATCTTCATAAAATCATGAAGCATGAATAAAGCTTCGAAATGCTCTCAAAGCTGTGATTTCGATCGACAATATCCGTCCAGAACGGAACCAACAAGCACATTCTTTCATTTGCTAAGTTTGCCGTATGTTGCGAGCTATTGGCGCTATGATTGAATGAATTTTTATGAAACCAACCGAAGAACAGGTTTGGTGTTAATAGAGATGGACGAACTAATCGACAACAGTTGACTAAGATAAATAGGAATTTCATAGTACGCACGAAACCCTGTGTAAAAGTAGAGTTAATAACATGTTTGAAAGATATTATTACATAATAAACTAATATGTCTGCATTTCCACTTAAATAACTAAAACGCTTAACACACTCTTTGGTTAAAATAATTAGTTGTTTAACATATAGACTCGTAACTCTATATAAGGAATAATTTTAACTACCTACCCATTTTCATAATCAAACTGGTCCTGAGACACGGTCGTGTCACATGTTCTTATTAAAACATGCACTTTTATCCAACAATTCCCATATGATAAAATGATAGACGACGTAACGGACACGTTCGCTTAAAAGCATAAACAAGAAATCCACATACTACAACAAGCTAGTTTCAAACATTGTCCTTATATGATTCCATTCTGAATCTGAAATGTAAATTACATTACATCCGTCTGTATTGTCGGAACACAATGTAAATATTCCGTTGCAAATAACTATTAAGAGGCGTAGTTCATTTTACTTTACGATTGACCGACTGTTACATTAGATGAAATTACAATAAACGCATTCAAAGTATTACGTTAACTAACAATTGATTTACACTTTCATTCTTTTTTGAAGAAATATGTGTTAACTAAACGTAGTTGTTACAATCCCCATAATAAGGAGTATACTAATGACATGTTATTTCCAAGTGGTCTTACAGTGTGGTATATTAAATGCATTGAATTAGTTGAGCATGTATACTCATAAAATACGTGCTTAGAAAAACTATTTAGAACTCAAGTTGAAATCGTAACATTGTCAGACCGATGAAATTTGCTAGCGACAGCAAAGGAATGTAAAGATTTGTGTGCTCATGGAAATAGTATTGTAGTGTACCATATAATATCAATCGGAAAAATGTTGTTTTTTCCATTTAATTATGATGATAGTATTTTCTTGATAATATTATTTTTCTATGGATGTAATAGTGATTGCGAACCGAAGCCACAGTCATCAAAGATAACATTTGTGAACATATATTTTGTTGAATATATGTTCCGGTAATTCATTTGGGTAAAAACGACACACTCATCAAAAATAAATAAACAAATACAAAACAAATAGGAACGATATGAGGAATGGAAAGCGGGCAAACACATGTTTAATGATACAATAGTCCTAACTAATTGCACCCCTTTGTGAATACTTTTTATATTTGCTTGTTGACTGTTCTGCTTTCTAATTTAAGAACTCTTGAATTATTCTGCAATATGCGCAAGCCAGACAATAAGGATCCTGGGCAATTTTATTATGACGGTTCTTCCTTTAATTAAACATTTATGATGACTATTTAATAGCTTATACGATGAAACGCTCCGATATGGAATTACATTTTATCCAACACTGGGGTCTTTATTAGTGAATTGGAAATATTAAATGTCATTTTATGGCGAGTGATTTTACGGCAATTGCTTCTAATGTGAGTAGAGCGACTCGAATGCCTTGTTTTGTTGCAATATGTATCTTTCTGAAAACATACATAAAACACACAGAAAGGTTCAATACTTTTTATGTCTACAAACATAACGGAACAAAAACGTGATTTTATTATCAAACGTGTGAAGGAAGAAGACATAAATATATGGTAAAGCGTCCCAGGCATCCATCATTTAAATTCCAATGTGTATCATTTTTATGTTTTTACTTTCGCTAAATTACGATCAATCAAATTTCATTTCATTCTAGTTTATAGTACATACTGTCAAAAGAATGTTTCGCAAAAACAGAAGTAAAGCTATCGAACAAATACAATTATTTAAAATTGTGATATAGTTTCAATTTGAACTGCTTTACAACAATTGTAATCATACCATTGAAATGAAAATCAAAATATAGCCATACAACTTGTCTAGTCGAATTATTTTATCAAGTAATGTTGTGGTTGTGCTAAAGATATATTCCGTTTGGCCGACAAAGAACAAGCGTTTTATAATTTCGTGAAAAGGGGATTTATTGCATATGCGTAGAGTGTAGTCACAGATTAGCCTGTGCAGTCGACTTTATGATATTTTCTGGTAAAAGAAAGTTTCTTCTAAACAAAAATCCAGTTTAGGAGGAAAGTGCTGACCAGAGATAGACACAGCTGGCGAACAAGGAATATTTAACTCTTAAATATCAGCGGTTCATCAAAAACTCTAAAAAGCTGAAAAGCGTTTTACCTCCTCTACCGCAAAACCCATCATGTAGAAACAAACATTTTGCAGTAGAAATGGCAGTGTTTACTAACATAGTATCTTTGAAAACATATTGACTTATTAAACGTAAAAAGCAGAAGATACAAATCATTTGTATTGATCTTGAAAAACACCGAATCAGTAACTTCAATGCATTACGGGTCTTTATCGTATACAAGAATGTCCAAAAAGAAACTGATCACGTATTCTCCCACAAAGTATACCTTTGAGCGAGACTTTAAAAGGACTGTCAACCACGAATGATGAAAAAAGAAAAGTTCTAAAATACCGTTTTTTTATAATTGTTAGTTTATTTTGATTAAAATATCACGACTGGTATATTACATTACTTGAAAAAAGTTCACATTTTCAGTATATTTGGTAATACAATTTCGCGATGTGAAATCGAAAGTACATCGCGAAAATAGGTGACATAACGATTTACACGCCATAAATAACGCAAGTAGATTGATAATTATATATATATATATATATATATATATATATATATATATATATATATATATATATATATAATATACAATTCACTACGCATGAACAATTTGCGTTTCTGTGTTTACCACGTGTCGATGATGATCAATCTACTGGTGTTATTTATAGTTTACTGGTTGTTATCTGGTAGACACACCCAGTAAAATGTATTACCAAATATACTGAAAATATGAAAACTAAACAACTTTTTTTCAAGTAATAAAATTTACCAGTCGTGATATTTTAATCAATATAGACTAAAAATTGTAATAAAATACGGTATTTTACATCTTTTCTTTTCTTCGTCGTCATGGTTGACAGTCCCTTTAACACAACATTTGACACAGGTGTACTCCAACTCAAGAAACAGTATCAGTAGGGACACATTTGCATTAACATCCGGTAGTCTTTTATATATGTAGGGCAGTAGTGTATTTTTCAACAGAAGTCTGTACAGTATGGGCTGTGCTCTGTATAAAGGGGGTTTAATACAAGTGCGTTAAGTGTCGTCTAAGATTAGCCCGTGGAGTCCACACAGGCTAATCAGGATCGACACATTTCGCTTTTATGGTATTTTTCGTTTAAAGAAAGTCTCTTCTTATAAAAAAATCCAGGTTAGGCGGAAAGTGTCGTCCCCGATTAGCCTGTGCAAACTGCACAGGATAACCTGGGACGACACTTAACGCATATGCTATAATCCCCTTTTCACAGAGCTTCACCAATATCTAAAAAAATGCCCATTGATCAATGGATCAATGGTTTACATAATGTTTACCGTTTGTTCCAAGAATGCAATTTAATACTTCGTTGAACAAAAGTAACTTTATACCTACTCATTTTTACAATTAACAAACGTTAGATGCATTTCGGACATAGATATAATATCACCCCAAACAGTGAAGCTTTTCTTACGTGACCGATGAAACAATTTGGACAAAGCTAGCAGGATGCATGATATCTGATTCAACATGATTAAATTAACAATGCTAAGGCAACCAGCCATTTTAGAAAAAAACACACGCAAAACAAACAAACACCAAAAACATAAATCATCCGACCCAAGTGAAATTAAAATGTGTCTTGAACACTTCTTAAACCGTTATTATCCAATTTTTACGCGAGATAAATACGGCAAAACCAAGTTACCACAATAATTTGCTAGATACCGACTGTCCAACGTAACTATTGACCAAGGCATTCATCAATACATGAGGTTATTTAGAACTGGACACAATTCACTAATGTACCAGATCTTGTAATATAATAAAGATAAATTACATGCGCTTGGAGTGAAGAAGCAACAGAACGAGTCTTTATTAAATTATCTGCTTCCTTAAGGGCCATCGGCACCATAGTGGAACAATATAAATGCAATAAGGCAGTGCATAGCGAAACTAGTAATTTATTTATATTGACATAATATAATGAAACATTGCACTTGCAGCTTCGCTAGAATGTAATAAAACTCTGACATTCCAATAGCACTTTCACGCTACCAAACACAAGCCATATCATGTTTACCTTGAATGCATACCAGATAAGTTCTGAATGTATACCACATAAGTTCTGAATGCATACCAGGTAAGTTCTGAATGCATACCAGGTAAGTTCTGAATGCATACCAGATAAGTTCTGAATGGATACCAGATAAGTTCTGAATGCATACCAGGTAAGTTCTGAATGCATACCAGATAAGTTCTGAATGCATACCAGATAAGTTCTGAATGTATACCACATAAGTTCTGAATGCATACCAGGTAAGTTCTGAATGCATACCAGATAAGTTCTGAATGCATACCAGGTAAGTTCTGAATGCATACCAGATAAGTTCTGAATGCATACCAGGTAAGTTCTGAATGCATACCAGGTAAGTTCTGAATGCATACCAGGTAAGTTCTGAATGCATACCAGGTAAGTTCTGAATGCATACCAGGTAAGTTCTGAATGCATACCAGGTAAGTTCTGAATGCATACCAGGTAAGTTCTGAATGCATACCAGATAAGTTCTGAATGCATACCAGATAAGTTCTGATTCAAAAGTTTGTCATGCATATTTACGTTAAATGCATACCTGATAAGTTCTGATTCGAAAGTTAATCGTGCATTTTTAAGCTGCTTTATATTTATATTTTATTTTGTATACAATGCACCGAATGGAACGGCGAGCGTTTGCAAGAGGGCAGGTCGATGACTTGACATGTCGATTGAGAAACCTAAAAATGCAAGAAAATGTATTCGGCTTTGAAGCCTTTGAATCGAAAATTGATGTCAGCCGGTTGTCAGTCCAGGGTGATGTAAAACAAGATTAACTAATTTGTATGTGTTATAGAAATGTTCGATCGATGCTGTTAAATATAAGATCTAATTTGGGTTTTCAGTATATTATGTTTCATTATTAATTAGAACTGAGCAAACGATTTAGTCTGCTAAACACCTGTTTGGTCGCGGTGATCCATGCGGCTTCCACAAGCATGTTAACATACTCATTGCATTTAAACCTTTTATTATATATTTTCTTTTTGGGACGATTAATAATTTAAATACAGTTAACACTATATAACACCATTTGAATATTTAATTAAAAATAGCATTCGAGGTCTGAAGTTGAAAGCACATAAATGTTCTATTAGAATTTTCAAATCTCAGTTTTTAAATAAAAGATAATCGCTCGATATGATTGTGTGCTGCTTTAAACGGAACAATTTGCGTGGCGCATTTGACGTAGCAAATTGAAAGACACATCATGTAAAAATATATAGCATTACTTTATATATATAAAGGTATTACATGTATACATTTTGATTCCGCAATGCCAATTTCCGCGATATTCGTCTGTTTATATTAAACTACAATATAAGCTAGAATTCAACTAATGGAATTATTGATATTTTGAATCAACAAGCAGCAATCATGTTGATTTTGTATACTCGCATCGACATTGTGAAATAAATTCCTGTACATTCTCGTCAATTAAGCAATAGTTTTGTTTAAATATTAATTGTAATATATCATCTCTATATAAGAGTATCGTAGTCTATTGATTTGTTTGAAGTTAAGTTTCATGTTTAGCAAAAAGTGAAGCAATAGGTTTCGTCACATATAAAACGTAATACCTGATCACTATACTATAGCAAAAAGTATTTAAGTTTATTGGGTTGTTTGATATGTGAATGTGGGAATGTAAGTTTTATGTTTAACAATAAAGAAAGCAACGGTTTTCGTCACAAATTCGTTAAAGATCATCACTATAGAAACACGTATTGTAACATCACGTATCGTAGTTTGTTGGTTTGTTTGAGAGGTTAATTTAAATTTCCTGTTTCGCAACCATGCCTTCAAAATCAAACTTAATAAGTAAAGATAATTCCTCATATTATTCGTTGTTTTATTCTTATCTCACTATTTACCGAACCGGTGCAGGTCAGTCATTGCGCAGAGAAATAAATGCCTTATTGGTAAAAAGAACCATCAGTTATATTATAAAACCATTGTCAGACAAATAAAGTGATTAGAACTTATTAGCCACGTCTATATTCAGCCACCAGAAAAAGAATTCACTGTCAATGTAGTTTAGTTTGTTACTTGTGTCATAATGACTTTTCGGCTGGCGGCCATTCCGTTACTTAAAAACGGTCATTACTGACACATATGGATTTTTCTTTTGAATTCATTTAATGGTTTCAAGTTGTTTCAGATCAGATGTGCAAATGCAACTGTGCATGGAGTCGTTAAGGTAGAGATGTTATTTATGATATTTTTAATTATTAATAATTGCTCACCAACACGACTCATACATTTAAGCAAGTACAAACGTTTAAGGTGCTTACATTTATATTTGGTGTTACTAACGTGAACTTATTATTGTTTAAACATCAACTAACATACCATTCTTTTGATTCTTTGTTGGAATGACATCCAGTGACATCTTAACATAGAAGATCATGTTTTAAAAGAGTTAACAGGACTGTATTAATTCGTTTTAAGTCTTAAGTTATACGACAAACAATCATGTCGGCTTTCATTTCAACACGTATACAAAAAGCGTAACTGGCACCAACATATTTTGTAATATAAAACCGGCAAATGAAGTGCGCGATTGAAATAATTTAACAATGAAAAGTCTCGAATATAACTGCCCAATGACTCGTGTATGAAATAAAAGACAAATACTATAGTAATGTGCTGTGTGGCGACTAATGTGCCATGACAATTTAGCGTCAATGCCAATACAATAATCCATTTATTAACAAGACAACGTCTTATTTATTTGTGTCATATGACGAATGTTCTTGTTATAAAACTTCAGTGAATACGTTGTTTCAAGTCCCCGAAGGTATGATTTATCACCAAGCAGTAATTGCTACTGTAAATTTACTATTGTAAATAGGTTTACTTAACGAATAGGAATTGTCACAGCCAGTGACAACACACGGATATATGTAAATAGTTAAAATAAACAAAAGATATCACGCTCATGATCGGATTCAAATATTGACATAGTTGGCTACAAATTCAGCAGGAGATACATAGTCTCATCAATTAAATATCCGTTATTTCAAACAAGTAACCATGCAAGTATAAACAAGCATGGTTAATGTATTAAAATAATGATTCAATCTATTGGAACGGTCAATACAAAACCGTCGGCGTTGAAACGGGTTTATCTACAATAAATACAGACGTAACGAAACGATACTACATAAACACGGCTTATCGCTTCCTTCAAACATTCACGCGAATTTATCATGTTTTAAGCATATATGAGTGATTGATTGTACCAGTAAACGGCAAATAAAATTCGTTTGGCATTGACACAATCTAATGGAGAAGAATGTTATTTGTAGTTATGGCCTATTGTTTTAGTACAGCAATAACTAAAAATCATAGGAATCTGATAACGAATCTTAAACATTCCATCTAGTGTTAATACAACTCAAATGTCCATCAAACCTATCCTTTTTGATTGCCAATTTCTATACTAGCAGTGCTTAAAAACTTACACAAAAACAAACTCAAACTTAAACAAACACTATTGTTACGTAGACAGTTAAATGTATGTGTTGGCCCATACAAGGAACCTGTTCACAGTAGGGTAAATTTAAAAAATGGAAAGCAATATTTCAGATGTTTAAATGTTCGTTCTATTATCGTTATATTTTGTGACATCACCTGTATGCTTTATAAAGTGAAAAATATATCTATGAAATGTAACAGCACGGATGGCCGTTAGCTTTGAGTTAAACTTTTACTTCAAGGGTCCATGGTTTAATCTCAGGTATGGGTAACGTTTTGCTTTTTTTAAATGTTATTCTAGCTTTATCCTGGAGCGTTTTAATTATGATATGTAGATTTTTTTCAATGTAAAGCATTTACTGACACATTTCAAAACATGCCAAAATCTGTGATCAAGTCGAGTTAAGAACACATGTCATGAAAGTTTTCAAACCTATTGCTAGACGAGGTTATTGGCCATATCTTTATTGAGAAGCCGCATAAACAACCATCACGAATTGTGTAAGTACAGTTACTATACGTTTCCCAATTATTTGAAAGCTGACGTTTTGCTAATGTTTAACATGTTGTTCTTATTCCTAACTCACAACATGAACATTTACATATTCATCGAACATATGACTGATTATTTGTAATGTTTGGTAACAGTCACGTTTGTTCGGAAAACAGTTTAAACGATGCAGATACATGCCGGTTTTCCATTTATTTTTTTATATGTTGCAAAGATAGTATCTATATAAAGAATAATAGCGCATCGTTATAATAATGTGTAACACGATACTGCTCTACCGTTAAGAATGTTAATCATATTTTCTATAATCGAGAGCGTATCGACATTTCGGAAGACTTATTGCGATATCAGACTGATTAACTATTCATAGTCTCTGCCTGAACTCTCCTGAGGCTTCCCCTTCAATGTGGAACAAGAACAGTGTCACCGACAGTGTATCCTTCGTCACGAATGCATTGTTTTTCCTAAGGGTGCAGTAAGAATTTTTAATATGATTTGTGAATAAAAACCTGTATACACAAGGTCCCAATGTCTTTGTATAGTAGAAATGGTTAAACGATCTGTACTGAGCCTGTAGCATTTAGATTTAATTATTCAGTAGCAGTATGACGAAAATGCCATGCCATAAATATATATATATATATAACAAATGCATGTAACAACATGCCTGGAAGCACGCATGTCCACGTGCAGCATGTACGATAATCTTAATACGACCAATTATCATGTTGATCCCCATTCGAAGGCGAAGTAACTACAAACTCTTAGTGTTACATGTATCTATTAAATGTTCAATTCTATTTTCGATAAAAATATTAATGCTACTAAATGGCTGTTCATGGAGCTTTCTGGTCGTGCTACAAATTGTGCAAACATAAAATAGGATTCAGTTCTTTTTCTAAAATTGATCAAACATCAAACTTAACATTTAAATCAGTTTCATTAAGCATTCTTCATGCGGTGCTCATAACGGCATGATTGACTGCTGACGTTGAGGTTTTCTTCAACGTAATCATTTTGCAACTAATTGCATTTTGCGTCAGTTGGATGCCGTTAACAGTGTTTTAAATATGAGCACACATGCAAGGCATTCCACTTTAAGCAAAAGCAGTTTACTGGGTCTTTCCGTCCATTAAAGAATATTCAATATTCATGACTGCGTAACTTGTGATAATCATTCAAAGTCGATAGTGCCAAAGCAAGCATCAACAAAAGACGTACCAACAATAAGCAACTTTGGAATAATACGCGTATATACACGACACTATGCATTTGCAGCCAATATACAATCTCACTAAGAATCGCTACAAAACCATGAGGAATTTATAATGCTTAAATGGTCTCTGAAAACCTTTTTTCAAGCTATTTATTCATAGAATTTTCTTTAAAACGAACGACACATTCATTCACATGATAGATTAGCCATTTTGTGGTATTATAAACAATATTAACATGAAAATTCGCCACGCTAATTGTTTTCATGTTATTGGATTGAAACCGATGTCACACACGCACAGACGTGATTGATGAAATACATACAGGCAAAACTTGCATATCTGAACATATTTTAGAAAATGATTTAAAATAATAACAGTACACGTTTTGTTTCAGCAACAACATTATTTTCATAATTTGGAACATAAATTTCTAGAGCGACAATATTATTCTTTAAGGAACTCCCAGATATACCGACAACTGCACCCCAATTCAATAGGAGATAGTGTGCAAAAGTTACGTCGGCGTTTATTTAACAGGAAAGCGGAGCATCTGTGTCTCAAACCAGTAATTTAGATAATGACAACTTACGAATGTGGAAGATAATCAAAAGTATTGATGGTCAAAGCTACGCCAGGCATGTAAGTTTGAAACAACCATTAAAAGCGAAAACCAATTAACATGCCTGTAACACGATAAGTCCGATGCAGTGGACGAGAGGTTTAATTCGGAAGTAATTAAGCTTATGAACGAATGGTTCTGATTCAATTACACGTATCATTATATATCAACCAACACGATGGTCGTACATGAAAAGCATTTTAATATTTGTGTCGATCAATTATTTGTTGAGAATCTTTGAAAAAGGTAAAAATGATCGCAAAATAATAAATTATGAAGAAGTAGATGTTGAATTAAAAAACAAACTGATACTAATTTACCAGTTAAATCAGACAAAATATGGGAATCGAATGCATTATATAAGTGATTGTGAAAAGCATTTTACCACCTGACAATTCGCTTATTGCATCACGAAAAACTGCTTTATTGAAACATTGCTTTTTTGCGACACTGTTATATTGAAAACACTGCTTACAGATAATATCATTCTCATATTGTTTGTACCAAATAAACGAAGAACCTAATCTATAAATCACTAAGGTTTGTCGATAATATAAACAAAGCATTCAACCACAATGAAAGCATTCATGCTATAAAAATTGATAAAAACGGAATTCTTACATAAAACGATGTATTTTAATTAAATGAAATGTTAAATGTAATGAAGAAAGCGTACCACACGTTAAAGTATAAGTAATGATTCGATGTTCACTACAAACTGTGCGTTTGAGAGGCCATTTCTGTTCCAAATGTCAAATATTTATACAGACAACAATTCAAATGAATTAGCATGGAACGCAGTCTGTATACTGGGTCATACAGAGCGAAGAATCTATTAAGTTAATGAAACCAGTCTATCACTAGAATATACCTCAGTGGTAGTTAATGAGACCAGTCTATCACCAGATATGCCTCAGTGGTAGTAAATGAGACCAGTCTATCACCAGAATATGCCTCAGTGTTAGTAAATGAAACCATTATTTCACCACAATATGCCTCAGTGGTAGTTAATGCAACCAGTCTATCACCAGAAAATACCTCTTGTTGACTCATACTAAAACTTGAAACAAATCCGCTTGTTTCACAATAAACGTACTATCTGAATTTAAAATTGTCTTTGAAAGGTATGTTACATTTTTGAACGTGAATGAATTAAAACAAAGGGTAGACATGCTTATGTTAAGACATTGTATGCTTATATATTTCGATTTAGTTATTTTTAATGCATTCTAATGAAGCTTAATTCTGTTCTTGTCAATATGGTGACTGTTTTAGACTGAGTAATAGCACACATTTAATCAGTTTGCCTGTAAGACAAAGAATCTTAACAGAATGTGGCTGAATTTGGCAGAAACGCGCTGATGCCTCCGATAATGACAAAAGGGTTATTTGTTTAACCCATTTATGCCTAGCGTCTAGAAAAAAGGCCTTGACAAACAGCGTAGACCCTGATGAGACGCCGCATCATGCGGCGTCTCATCAGGGTCTGCGCTGTTTGCTAAAAGGAATTTCTATAAAAATATTCTAAATATAGAAATAAATATACTAGACATCCCTAATTTTGGAAATAAGTTGATCCAGTTTAGAAGGATGGGAGAGTCCACTAGACATAAATGGATTAACAGACAACATAAACGTGGACGTTTGTAAAATATAAATCGTATTCAACTGTATCTGATCTAGACAGATTTTGGCGGCTGATGCATAAATTATATTGAGAAACACACATTTTGTCGTCAAGAAACGTACTGACTGCAGCTAACTTCATTTTGGGTTACACTATCATTTTAGAAATTCCGTATGGAATTCAACGCTTCCATATCGAAGAGCTGTGTTAATGATAATAGCGTAGAAACGTTTAAGTGTTCCTAATGGACGTTACTTCTGTGTTGTAATCAATCACATTATAGAAAAAATGTCGAAACTAAATTATTCATAGGACATTAAGGATTGTTTTGCAACGAGATCTCCGGTGATTCTCAATGATTCACATTGATTTTACTGTTAAATTAATTATCTTTGTTGGTTCCGAAAGAGATTACATTTTAACTAACCAACTAATGAGTCAACTTTTTTCCAGACGCGAACGATTAAAATGAATGTTAACTCGCTGATTAGAATGTCTTCAAGAATGGTATTTACCGATTTTAAAAGATAATATAATTTGAATATACTTATTTTCTGGTAGCTTTATTTTTAAAGAATAATGTTGTAATCAGAAGCAGAAATGTTGAAGATATTTAGATAAAACTGCATCACTGGCGTAACATTCAGTGTACTTAAGCAGTGCGCGGATGTATCATTCTTATTTTTCCGCTAGTATGATATCTTTCCTTTAAAGAAATTCTCTTCTTAGCAAAAATCCAGTTTACGTGGAAAGTGACGTTGCTGATAAGCCTGTGAGGACTGCACAGGCTTATCTGTGACTTCACTTTTCGCATATGCATTTAAACCCCTTTTCACAGAGCGCGGCTTCCTGATGGTATACAACTACGCATCGATTTAAGACTAATCATTATGATTTACATGATCGTCATTAATTCACTTTTTTTCAGTCTCATTCCCTACAATAGCATTTATTTGTCATGATTTTGCAAACTAGTTTCTGCAGCAACGTACTGGAACATACGAAACACGGCCGGCCGTGCTATCACAACCACAACCACAGAGCATTCATCTCAAGAGAGATATATTATAGCGAGGACAGTGTAAAGCTAATTTATGCCTTTATAGTTCAGGGGAACGGAAACATTTGTGTCTCGAACCGGTCATTTGGAAGAATAACACTAACGAATGTCGAACATAAATATCTTGTAATGACTGTTAACATCAATAAAAATTGTCAGGAAAAAGACAGAAATGAAAGAGATACAATTATAAAAAAATATCTTCATAAATGTTTGTTAGAAATACACACGAATATTTACTGGCGTACGCAAAAATCAAAATATACACCGCTGTTTATATCAATTATTTTTCAATCTGAAGAATTATACGTAAAACGGTTTTACTTTGTCTAAAAGTACCTCTAGCTATATTTGATTTCTTTTTTTGAGTGCACTTGTAAAGTTATCGATCATACGCTATTTTAATGTTAATGTTCACACGTAATTTGCTGTTTGATATGACATAAAATACTACATAATGCGGCTGAAAATTTGGACAGTTGAACATACTATTATGTAATTATATCAAATTATATATATTTAAGACAGGAAATGTGTACATTATATAAATAGGCAGAAAAAAGAAGAAAATTCAAGGTATATTTGTTTAGTATGTACCAGTATATAAAGCTACAAAACAGCTGTCAAATTAACATGTCGAATTATCTTTTCATAACCAATTAAACATAACCATATACATATAATATATTAACAAAGCTTTGGCAATAAAATAAAAGTCTTACCGTTTATGTTGTGTGTTGTATCTCTTACACGCCAAAATAAATTCTCGTTCAGAGAAAATAATGCCCGCTCTTGTACAAAAACCGTTCACCAATAGCCGCAAATGGCAAGCAAGCCTCCTATAAATGGATTCTCTCGGGCCCGCGGCGCTTTAAAAACGTTTCTAGTGTTATAATAAAAGATGTTACAGAGTCCCGGACGTGTTCGGTTCCGTATTGTTCACAACTTCGATCAATACTATTATCGCTCTATTGATGCATTCCGCTTGTGAGAGGCTTATTGATTATAAAAATGTTGATAATAACGTCCCGGAAACAAATGAACCATAACATAATTATATCGTATAGACAATGCGGTATTCTCTTTGATGGCAGCAGTGGTGAAGTTGTGGTACTGTAAAAAATCGCAAATCACACTAACTTTCATTTATTATACAAAACAGCATGAATTATATCTGTACCCCATCAGACGTTTGCTTGTAGGGGTAGTGTAAATAACTACACAAGTATATTTTTATTTTGATGCATGTATTGCATATAAGTTTGTCCCTTTGTTTCATTTCGTCAATTCAAACGTTTAAAAATGTTGTAAAGCTTTGTAAATTTAAGAAGGTGCAATTTAATTAAGATATACAATTTCACATAATAATAAATAGAAAAAAGGAAGTATTTAAGTACATATACTAAAAATTCTTATAAATGATGAACACTTATCAATATTGAAAGCAATTTCATGATATGGCAGCTGAATAATAACACAAGATATACATGTAATGTTTAATCATGACAGTCACTAACATACATTTTAAACTCTGTGCTTCGAATGTAATCGATTTGTACTGTTTCACTGACAATGCTCATAGGTGAGTGTTATTAAAAAAGTTGTTTGTACTTATATGTTCAAATACTCATATGCAATTTATAAATGTTAGTTCGACTGTAAATAATTGAAAGTAAATAAAGAACAATAACTTGTTACTGTAAACGCGTGCATGTTTGGACGAGTCGAACATATGATTTTCCATATATACCCAAATTGTGCAAAAATAGATAAAACAGCCAACGTTGTTAACGTCATATGTTGACGTCATATTGTTAAGTAGTATAACATGATACACGCCAGTGACGGTTCCACACCAAGTCGCTAAACTTCATGTCATTTAAAAGATGGAACACGAATTGAGTTTGTATTTTTTGCAAGCTATAGAACGAATGCCATTATTTCGTTTTTAAATGAAGATTCAGTCAAATAACTGCTAATACATTTCTTTCCTTGACTTCGGATGGTTTTGCCATTTAAATTATTTACTGCAATCCCATAGGATTTCAGTATCGTATTAGATCGCCATAGTTGGTCGGGCATGGTCAATGTGCGAAACATACGCTGTTATGATCAATGAACCCAAGAGAATAATAAGGCTTCAGGCAATACACCAGGAAATCATTCAACTGCCAAAGTAGCAAGTATTGACTTAACAGAATGATTCGATAAGTTCGCACAGGTAATAAGGTCTTTAAAATAAGTTTATAGAGAAAATAACACCACCTGGAAACTTACTTTTAAAGTACACTGAGGGTACACATTTATTGTGAGATATCTTGAATTAGTTCGATTAGTCAATATGTATGATATTACAACTGCGAAACTTATATAAACGTGTAAAGAAACAATATCAAAACATTTGCCACACGCCTGATACATCTACTTTATAAGTAATAAGAAAACAAACGTATTAAACATAAGCCTCAATACGAGGTCGAGAGTATCTCCCTCCTACACACGTTAACAAAATATTAACTGCAAGTACATTAAATCATTTTTTTATTTGTATGTACACTTAACTAAACATATTAACAGTCAAGACATAGTAAAGTTTTTCTTCTAACTAAGAAGAGGTAGAATAGCCCTGTTTGTTATTCACGTTCAATCCGTTAAAGTAATTTGTTTATTTCCATACATTATATTGGGCATAAGAATAAACCTTTGCCGTATTTAATGTAGGACTTTTTTGTCAACTGTACACTTGTGAATGATCTAAAAACTGTGAATACACAGCTCTTTCGATCTTTGAACATGATTGCATATGCAACCAACATATAGTCAATGGTGTTGCACATATTCTTACATGAGGGCAATTTAAGGGTTAATGCAATGGATATTAAAGCACGAATAAGTCCTTAGAAATGTGTGTATAATTCAATATCAGAACCACCGTACAGTAGAATCCTTGGTAAAACGAACAAGCCACGAACAGTTTTTTTTAGTTTTTTTTATAATGATATCATACAATGTGATCGACAATTTCTTATTCAGACTCATTTTTTTAATATATCAGTAAAGCGCCGAGTTATTTTAGAAGTTGTTCTTTTTATTGTAACGAAAGTCAAGCAAACGTTTTGTCAAATTGAGGTTGTACTTAATTTATTCTTAAGTTGATATGTTTAAATGAACTTATCGATATTGTTTGCCTTTCTAAGCTTAGTCTAAATAGACTTGAATTAATGGTCTATAGTTACAACCTATGTTTTTTTTGTCACGTTTGTTATACTTGTGTCGGAAATGTATATTTACCCTTTAGTGAGTTATTGTATTTTAAGCTATGTGACGCTCGCATAGTAACAAAATGATTGGCATCGACCAATCTCATGAGATGACACTAGAAATGTTGTTTTTATAAAGACTGGTAGGCACCAACACATTCCAAGAAATCATGAGGTGCTTATACTGTTGTGTTCTGTTATATAATAATTTATATTAGTAGTGCTCTATTTTTTGTCCTGCATTTTTCTAAGCAATTGGTCATTTGCATTACATAAAAAAGCAAAGTATCAATTATGTATCTCTTCATATTTTGTGTAATGTCCAGCATTCGTCTCGCATCGCACACAAAACGAGGATCCTAAGGCGAGTGTGGTCCAATCACCTGCGTGGTAACGTCCAATTGTAAAGTACTTAGGTTTTGGTGAAATAACGGCTTTTGGTAATGTTTGATTTAACATGCAAGCATGCTTATAAGAGACGTTGAAGTATTCAATTCACTCACGCATTTGTAAATATATGTTTCAATTTCAAAAGTGAGAAGCAATGCGCTATAGATGTCACCGTGCTTCATTACAAAACATCTTATAACTCAAGTTTGTTTTGTAATGAGATTTAGCATTTTCAAGCTGTGGACTAACAATCTACGTGTTTTTTATACCGATAAATATGATAGTTTGCCAGGTTTTCCCGTCAAGCGAAGGCTCAATAAGCGTTTATTATTGCTATAACTACTTGCAAAGTTGCCAGTTGACGATGGAATGAGGTTATTCAGACAGCATAAGAAAATTAATTTCAAAGTGTCCAATGCAACGGTTCCACTAATCGGAGTTCAAGTTTACACATTATAAATAATATCAACTATTGTTATATTAAACATACATTTCAATATTATTGACTTTCCGTTTTAGTATTATCACGCTTTAGTACTATAAGTATTTGAAATGTGAATAATCACAACTTTGATAACATTCGAATAAATATTAAGTTCGCGATGTACCCACATACTTAAACTGTTTCAAAGTTCGGTATACTTCGACTTCAAGTTGCCATCATGTCTTCATTTATATGTTTTGGTTGCAACATTTTATTTCTTTGCTAATTTGTTAACTCTTGCTCACGATTGCTTTATTATGTGGAGTACGCGTTATTTGTCATACAATGTCCAAATTCCACCGAATTAAAAGCATAGACTTCTTCGCCAAGGGGAGCTATGCACTTTATATTGATGTTCTGCATCAACGGTTGCTATCAGAGTTACATGACTTTGTTGATTGCATAACAACGAGTTAGGGTATAGTTTCTCCCCATCCAATATAGCGAATTAGAAAATAATTTCTTAGTTACAATTTGTTGATACTCGTTCCATGTTGCGATTGTGCTACAGGCAAATAAAGATTAAAACATAGTTTTCAAGGGAACTTTTCAACAAAGCAAAAGGTGGTAATTTATTTTACGCCAGTATTAATACTACTAGAGCATTATTAAAATATCCAGACAAATATTAAATTGAAAATTATAACGCATGGGTACGAATGTATGACTTAACTTATGTATGCTAATGCGTTCTGTATTTCACGTATATGTATTTTCCACATAATAAAAGCAATATTTACCGTCAAGTTTGATAATTATCTCCATTCGAAACAAAATTTCAAGTTAATTGTTTGATATCAATATATGTCCCATATAAAAAGTCATTAATGTTTATAATTTGTTTGATGTTAAAAAACTGTTTATTTTTGTTGCGGACAATCCCAAACAAATTGAAATTGCGCAGTTTCAATCTGTGAACATTTATAAGTTATTATAACAATACGCTGTCTTTGCGGATTGCTATTACTTTCAGTTTGGAGTGATCATTAGTTCCACTGCTACTTCAGTGACGCTGAGGCATAAGTCTCATTGTCAAGTGCATACAGCAGCGATACAATCATCTTATCAGCCTCATTATCAGGTTTATCGCCGTGAATTTCACCATCATCAATAACAGGTATGCTTAAATGAATGTATTTATAGTTTACGTTACAAACGTTTTGCTCAATTTAATACTTATGCGAAGTATTTTTCGTTAGCACGGTGCTGTAATATTGATGAAATGTAAATGCAGATACACAACATCTTATATCAATAATAGAACTGATAAATGCTCAGCTAACAGCAGGCCCAAATTGCTCGAGAAACTCTGGAAAATTATAAAGCCTTTTTAGGTCGCCTTTTCCATATTTCAATAAAATGTTCAGAATTCTTTAAACAAATTAAACCCTTGATTGAACCTTATATAATACCTGTAACAAACTACTTTGTACATAATTATCTTACATGAAAACATGACGTAAGTAACTTTACTATCTTGCTACAAATCGGGGTAAGATGGCGCGATACCTCGTATTTTAATAGTGTTATAGCAGACGGGGGCAATATGACAGGTTGTCGGGTAAGCAGTATCCTGTTTTGTTTTAAACGCTACTTGTTGTGGCGAATGTGATTTGTATAACGTTGACACACTATATATAATTATATACGCGTGTTTCAAACTTACTCCAGCATAAAAGTTGAAACGTATTTTCTGTTTTGTCACAATCCGATCATGATAACCTTTACTATATCACAGGTACACGCCGTAAAACTTTATAGAAATGACGTTACAAGTCGTTTTGAATTAAATGGTTTTCTAACTGTACATACGTTACTACACCGTATAGGTATAACGATATTTAAATGCAGCATAATTCACTTTCTTAATGTGCATGCCTACATTTATAGTCGAATGTGAGCATTTAATGTACATCATTTCGGTTCTTTCGACGACATAAACAAAAGCGTTTTGCGTTTGATAAATATTTAAAAATAAATGAATTGAAATCATCTAAAATTTACGATCCTTATGTGACATATTTTAACACCCTCTGTGGATTTAATTGTATACGTGCGGTCGGTGTGGCATATGTCGTAGATACAACGACGGATTGCTCCTCTGAGCGATATAATAAACGAAATATATGCATGATTAACATCACACACTAGGAAATAACAGTATGAACAGTGTATATGTCAGTATAACCATTGCGAAAAATAAGCACAATCAAATAGAGAATATACAAAGTGTTATTATTATATGCACGTTTTGACGACTAGCTATATACTTGATAAGTCGAATTAAAGTCATAATGTTTCTATTCTCGGTAAAAGTGTCCTGCATTTATAATTTCGTTTTATACATACAATTAAAATCTAAAGCATATCGCACACAATTGTTTAACGGTATTAACATGTGTGTGTAAAAATAGACAACCAACCATACAGAGCCATTCTGGCTTAGTGTAAGGGCTAGGTTTATTCTAATAAAGAAATTCAAGACATTTTGTAAACTTCTTAATAAATAAACTCGAAGTGATGAAAATATACAATCATGAATTCTGACGATGCAACATTTTAAGTTGTTTTACTATTTCGCATATGTGCTTGAACCGTCTAGGTTAATGAATATTTCATCAGAGGACTAGTTTCCCTAACGAGACAAAGGCGGGAAAGTAGCGATAATTGCATAATCGGATACGTCTTGTACTATTTCCAGCACAGTATTGACAGCCATTCGTTTTGGTTTCCGTGTACAATGGCATGTGAGCTGGGATTTCAGACAACATAATTCAGTAGGGGAATGATAACCATATGTTGCATAGACCAAAAACACGCAAAGATAATAAAATGCAGTTCTAACAAGTTCAGTGCTTACCACTTTGATACGTCAAGTGGCGAATGTAAACGCTGCGCGCGATTGGACCTAGTAACCCACATGTTTATGTCGATCTAATAGAGCCTAAAGTTCAAACAGATCCATTTGTCTAAGGTCTGAAAGCATAAATTACTTCGCGTTGTTTAAATAATTTATTAATTAATTTAAATTATTTATAGCCTTGACAATTCGACGGGGTTCCCATATCGGGTATGCTACTTAATGATATGCGAGTAGGGCTTGTCATACAGCAGTATGTAATCAGGTTGTGATTTAGAATACGAATATTTAAATGTTTTAATGTTTGTCACCATAACCTACTACGTCAGTAAATACTTATTTCTCTTCGTTATGCATACCTTGAAAGAATAAGACAGTCTGCTAAATCAGTCAATACTTTCTACTCTGTCAAATTCGACCAGAATTGAATGTGCCTACCTTGAAAGAATGAAGAAGTCTCCTAATTCAGTGAATACTTAATACTCTGTCATATACGAACAGAATTCAATGTGCCTACCTTGAAAACATGAGACAGTCTGATAAATCAGTCAATACTTTATACTTTGTCAAATGCAAACAGAATTCAATGTGACTACCTTGAAAGAATGAGACAGTCTGCTTAATCAGTGAATACTTTCTACTCTGTCAAATGCAAACAGAATTCAATCTGACTACCTTGAAAGAATGAGACAGTCTGCTTAATCAGTCCATACTTACTTCTCTCTCAAATGCAAACAGAATTCAATGTGCCTACCTTGAAAGAATGATACAGTCTGCTAGATCAGTTTATACTTTTCTACTCTGTCAAATGCGAACAGAATTCGATGTGCCTACCTTGTAAGAATGAGACAGTCTGCTACGCCAGTCAATACGTACTAATCTGGCAGGTTTAAATTCATTCGATTTGCATAACATGTACAATAAGACAGGCGGCAACGTAAGTGAACAGAAACTGCTCAGCCATATTAGCAAGCATTTGTCATGCCTGCCCTGTTGGAATACACAGTTTAAATCGTCCGTCCATACTTACTACATGAACAGATTGGAGTGCTTTTGCTTTTTTCCACTCAATCTTTTCTCCAGGGTAAGCGGAACCTTACAGCTTACGAGACCTAGGTGGTTCAGATCAATAGCAAAAACAATTACAGTCTTCTAGATTAGGTCTCCCACGGACACTGGGATCTCAGGACATGGCAATAAATTATTCAATGGGGCAAAATCATTCCATGTCATGGAAAGCAAAAAGCGAACCTGACTGGTTTTATGATGAATAACCGCTTTTGATCAAAGAATCGCTCACTTTAATTATAGAAACACGATGAGTATTACTTGTGTTAAAAACCTGATTAGCTTTGACACCTCTGTTGGATACTAAATGATTTATCATCAGTATTGCTTTTGCTTTCTTCAGCTCCTTAAAGTAGACACGTCTTATTGTTAATCATTGTTTTAGAGGTTTGATTTTTGCCTGCCATACTTTCACCGTAATTTTAGAATAAATATTAATTTAAACGAAAAGATAATACGGAAGCATGATTATAAAAACTGATGGTCAATTATACAGTCAACTGATGTTTAGTTGCGTGCATTTTTAAACAAATGCAATTAAGAATATAATAATGTAATTGCAGGCTACCGGAAGCAACAGTAACATGTTTTTTGCACAGAATTGCCAAGTTCTTACTGATTTGCCCACTTGTTACGTACGCAGTGGGACCTTGATGGAGGAACATAATCGATCGTGATAGTTTACCTTCCCAAATGGCATGAAGCTTATTCGTCCACTTTAAATTGTTCCTGCATTCTGTTACTATTAGCTTTCAAACACTGTGAACACTGTTGTTTCTAACACTGCACAAGGTTTAAGGAAACAATAAAAGGAGCGTAGTGCTACTTATTGCCATCCACCCATGAAACACTGAAATATTTTTTATAATTAAACGAAATCCGACAAAACAAACAACAACGGCTGCGCATATCTTTGTTCTTGTATGTCATGTATGTATGTTAAGTTGTTTTCATGATGTTACATATAGTTTCTGAATACCTTTACTGTTACTAACAAATCTTAACAAATATAAATGTGTATGTCTTGACAAGTAAATACGGAATAAATTACACACGTTTCATGTCGATGAAATATTTCCAATAATTTAAAAAGTTACATATATTCAGAATACACATTATTCAATATTCCCTTTTTTGATGTCAAAGTTCATTTAAATGACATTTAAATTAAATACTACAGGTTGCAGTGTAAGTATAGCACGCTCCCTGTAGTTGACTGTATGTTTCGAGGTAGTGGACCATTATTTTAATAAACTGTTACTGTATATTAGAAGATCCTTCTATATAAATATAGTATTTATATAATGCGGATCATGCACATTAACCATTTAATAAGAATGATGGTGATAAAATTAATATTCTTGAGTGTTTAAGTATTTGCGTAGCTATTTTTTTAAAAGCACGGAGTTTATAAATCAATTGTCTAGTCTTAGTTGTCGGATAATTGCGTTTATCTTATTTCACAGAGAGGCACAACTTAAGAGCTATATAGACCTGAACACTTTACAAATAGTTATACGTCGATGTGCACAGCTCGAAACTTTAAATGTATTTATAATCACCAAAAATATATTTTACGCGTAGTTTAAAACGACTTAAAAATAACTATAAATTATTACAAATTGATATTTATAACTCAAATTCATGCTTAAGTGATTTGCAACAACACGCACAGCAACACAGCAAATTTAGCGTGTGATGTGTTGTCAACACATTATTAATTAGTTATTTTTCAAATAGAATATTTAAAAAACCAGAAACTTAGCAATCGTTCTGATTATAAATACTCATAAAAGTCTTTTTATGTATGCCGTCCCTTTGTCATTTTGGCATGTATTATGTTCATCCTTTTAGATTGAGTGTACAATGTATGTTTTGATAATTTGTATTGCTGTGTCCTATGCTTTTTCATGCTGTTAATGATTTTACACAAAGGCGTTGCCTCACTGTTAGCGGTTGCTGGTATATTCTTGACTTTAAATTTGTAATTCGGTTAAAAAAGGACCATATACGGAAATTGTAATTAAATATGGGTTCTATTACCATTCTATTTGCAGTGTGTTCATACTTCAAAACTCGCGAGTGATGTATGTACTTGAAATAAATTGATAATTTTTTCTTGGAATAATTATATACATTTACTATAAAGAACATATGTGTGCACATGGCGAAAACTAGACACAACATTTCAGGTAATTTTCGAATTTTGTTTGATATACTTGTCATACCATTAATAACTTAACACTGGTTTATAGACACTTCTGCGAGATGAAGCCGAACATCCGGCAATTTTCAGACGGAAGCCTAAAAGGGTCTTAACTCACAATCATACGTATTCAAACAAATTTAATGTATGTCATGTGGCTTCTGTTTTTATCCTTAGCGGCGAGTAATATTTGCAGAATTAAAGGAATGCCATGTAGGGGACGACTAGCTCAGAGAACGATGTATTGGTTACTGGTGATGTTTGTTTGTTCAGTAATGACTTCCATAAATGTTCCTGATTTAGTAAGATAATTTAAACTGCATGTTATAGTTTACACGCCTTGACAAAATCATGCCAAACTTAGTTTAAATAAATACTCAAATGTTTGTGAGTTAGTGTTGCACTCGTGTCTCGTCTTTAGTATATTCAATATATAACTTTGGGTCAAAGGTTGTTTCCCTTGAACTGTTGTTAGAAGTGGCGGATACATGAAATGAAGTATTTTTTAAGACCAGATCAGCAAAGATAAGCACTTAAATCGTACATAAATATCAGTTTTATTTTCAAACATGATGGCATACAACTAACATTCAATGCTTAAACAAGCTCATTTAAGACACGTTAGTTTCCATGAACAATAAAAAGCAATTCATTTGAAACTCTTTGCATAAGTATATTGAAACATACTCCTATTTAATAATTAACATTGTAACAATAATCCTTGTATTATCCAGAAAAGGATTATTTCAGATGTCATTTTCAGACATACTTCAAGCAAATGACGATGCTCTCTTATCTTATTGACTTGGTGTGGGTTCATCCTTCGTAAGCGGGATTCTTGTAGCTTCTGTATAACATGAAAGACATTTTCAATGTAGCGCTCAAATGTATTGATATGTTGTTGCCCTTTAAACGTACTGATTAAGCACAGGAACAGCGAACTATGCTCACACGCACGATGCGAATATGAAATGTATGTAAAAAGTACGTGTTTCTTGAATGTCTATTGAAACATGTGAATCTAAAAAAACATCATTACATGTGTTTTATAAAATCATCTTTGAATATGTTTTTATCAGCACATTAATCGCAATAAAGTCTGCTTTAAAACTTTAACTTATTTGTAAATACATCCGATATTTCAACCCACCGTTTTAACAGCTTTATGAGGACCCGAGCATAAAGTTGAACATCGCTGTATCTGGTTATTTAAATGATACGCAATTTCAAAACGTTTCTATGATAAAGTCTTACGGTGAATAACTATATAACTGAATAAGTGCAGTCGAGCTTGAACAACCATATTACACTAGGTTTCCTTTGCCGGCGGAACCTTCGGTGAAGTCAGCAACAGGTGTGAAGCTTTTGGCTCAATGATGTACGCCAAGACGCAGCGGTTCCCTCATTTCTAAATCAGTTTTCGCTCTGTCCTCAACCCAATTGACATCTGTAGGAATATAAAAAGTGTGCTACCCATGATAAGAAATCACAATGTTTTGAGCTTTGTCTGTGACACCTGATGTAGAAATCTAAGATGCTTATCACAAAGGATAAGCGGTGTTTATTTTGACAACAAAATTTGTAACCTGCATACCCCTCCGTAACAATATTTAGCTTCTTTCACATTTGGAATTGTAAAAAATGCATTAAATCGCTAGACGTCACGGTATGAATCTAATTGAAGTATGTTTATTTGTATGAAATGCAATATATATATATATATATATATATATATATATATATATATATATATATATATATATATATATATATACTTTAAATAAATTGTGTCATATGATTATATAAACGACTCATGTACCCTGTCCATAGTGGTAATTCGACATTTGTAAAAGGCGAAGGGTTTGATATAGAGAATAATAGGTTAGTGTTGATTATAGATCAGGTTTATCATGCGAGGCTTAGAAATCAAAAAGCACGAGCCTTGGCGAGTGCTTTTTCGTTTTCGTGCCGAGCATGATTAACCTGATCTATTATCAACACTAACCAATTATTCTATTTATCCCACTTTTTATTCAGTAAACTATTTTTATTTAAACAAAAGTTTTCATGAGTGTTTGTCGTACTTTGATAATGGCTGTAGTGTAACCAAGGTCAGTGTATTACTCCGCGTTCCAAAAATAACCGCTGATCAAATAATCATTTTTTTTTAATCAGAATATCGTTCTGTAACAAAGTGTCGAGCGTTATTTATTACAATTTTAATCATATTGAATTGCAAATCTTTAAGTTTTATGATATCAATATGACATTAAGTTGTTATATACAAGGAACTACATTTGTTTACAACGTAGCCTAACACCACACACAATTCACTTTCGATATCAAACTATCGAGTCGATCACGAGGTGCACAATATTTCCTTCTTTGTTATACAATGTGGTTATTTCGTGACAAAATAACAAAGATTACTTGGATTTAAGCTAATTATATACATTAACATTTTGAATGTTGAAAGTGGCACCAAAGAATTGTGAGGCAAAGTTGTTCGAACTAGAGAAAGACATTTGCAAGTGAAGTGACTGGGTGGGGCGAACATCAAGATCAACTTGTTTGACGGTAGACATCGGTTGTCTAGGCTGCATTTCGACCATAGTTTCAGTGCGTGAAGGTGAACAAGAGGAATCTGTTGGATTGTTACATTTACTGGACTGAGCAAGAATGAACACTTTTGCTGCTGTTCAACAGATATGTTGGAATAATTGGTTATGTACTGGACATTTTTGTGCCCTGTTATGGCCATGGTTTCAGTGGGTGGAATGTTTGCATTTCGAAGTTTTTGGACCAGGAATTTGCGAACTGAGTGGTTCGTTATTCTCTTGTGCTTGAGAAAGCCGGCGTCTTTTGCCATGGCCTTCAGCATCTGACCTAACTTGTTGACACCCAATTGTTGACGCAAGAATCACCGGGATGCAGTGTCATTTGTGCGTATTGCCAGGTAGAAAAGATGCTTTAAAGAAAAATCAGATGGACGCATATCCGAGTACATCTTGTAAATGAACACAGGATTTCTTGGCCCAGAAGATTGTTTTCTACGGTCAAAGGGGAGCAACTCGAACTGACTTCTTCAAAGGGGAGCAACAACAACAGAACCTATTTGCATAGTGTTAAATTTACCTAATACTAGGTTTTAATGACAATAAATGACAAAAAACTCGTTTTTTGCTACTTTCCTTTGTTTTAAGGTCATTAAGATTGACAAACATTTGAGATTGTTTTTATTATTGATGCACTTGGCAAATACAGGTGACGAGGTGCGTGGGAAAAAGTAGTCCCGGTTCGGCAGTTGATGACGTCATTTCGTGCCATTGATTATAGCCTTGCCGTTGATTATAGATGAAATTTAATCAACGGGGCTTTAATCAACCGATTTCGCTGTAAAAGTGGGATAAAAGACGTTATTGTCAACGCACTCATTACGGTACCTTTTATATTTAAACTCTACATAATGAGAGCAATAGCGACCCATACTTAAACAACCATTTTTGGACATGGCTCTTCAGTGGTTTTAGCGGATGAATTTTAATCAAATGGTTATTTTGTTTCTCACAATTGTTCGTTGCTTTTATTACAATTGTATTTCATACAAACATCGACCAGTTATATTTAAAAGGTGTGAATTAAGAATTTACTTTCCTCCCGATCTATGCAATAAACCATATGACATCTATTTTTTAACTTTAAGACGAATAGTGTACGTTTATTTTACCGCTTTTTATTCATGTTTATTCAAATCATATATATATATATATCTAATTGTGCATGTTCTTAGACAAAGTAAATATATTCGTATTAATGTAATCGATCTTTATTGATTAAGTTACCTAGATTTGATATGCTTAGCTGTGTTTTGTGCTTATTCCGATATTCTCATTTGGAGTTTATAACATATATATTCGAAAAATACTGTTCATATTTAAATTACACTTTTAATACATAATTACATGTCATTAAGCTAGAATTTACATTTTTCAAATATCTGGTCTAAGACAAGTAAAGGTTTGATTTGTTTCCTTCCATTTCTTCCAAACGTGTTTTTCCATCAAACAACATGTATACATGACTTACCATATGTATGTATAGATATCTAACATGACGTAGAATGCCTCACCACCAATCGGATATATATTTCTTTGTCTTGTGTTATATGTGGAATGATGCCTTTGTCTGAATAAAGCATAACATGTCATATTACCTAATGTGTACTTTTGGAAAGTATCACACACATTTACTGGTTAATTCTTTCGAAAAATGGGATCTAAAAATGAAAAATGACACGCATATAAGTAGAACATTGAGTTGTACACATTAACGCAGAAAATACCTGATGTAAACAAAAACAATAAGACCGTTGGGATAGCATTTTTTGTGAAATTGATTATCAGCAGCAAGCAATAGTAAGGCGTTGACAATATTTAAATAGTCACAAAAGATCGGTGAACATCCCTTTTAAATACATCATTATTAAAGTATTACCTAGATGTTCATCGCATATGATCTAATTATCACTGGCAGAAAGGCATAGTCAACGCGGAGCAACACAATCTCTTAATTAGTACTCCGCGTTACATCGTATAGCGGAGTACTTTTGTCCTGACAGACATGAGAAAATAAACCGGTTTTGCAAGTTTGTTTGTGTATGGCTATTTATAGCAGAAAATAGCGTTCGATTTCAGTTCTAGCGAAGTCGTCAACGTGCAAAATTGCGAGAACATTGTATTCCAAATAGATTCACACCCAAAGAGAAATTGCACAATTGCAAGTGCGTTTTTAACTCCGCCCACGAAGGGTTAGAGTTAGGGTTAGGGGTAGGGTTAGGTTAGGGGTGAGGGGTAGGGGTAGGGTTAGGGTTAGGGGTTAATTGATGTGTAATATCTATTTGGTATCTGTTATTTGTTTCGTATCTGTCTGGAAAACAATGCCACCCGGCAACATCGTGAACCAAAAATGGAGGGGCAAATAAATCTAATTAGCGAAATCGTTAATGAAAAGTTGAAATCTTCTTTTGCAGAGCACAAGAATTCGCTGATTCATGACATAGAACGCATTGTAGAAAATTCAAATTTTGAGGATTGTATCTGGTGTACTATCATTTATAACAAAATCAAATGAAGAGCAATTTAAGCACAATGCGAAAGTAAATTTTGCGCTCGAGGAAGTAGAAAATTTGTTGTCAAATCGAAATTTCGAAGAAACGCGACACAAAGTCGCAGAAGGTCAGTTTTTGACGAAAATGTATATCTTACTTACTAGAAAGAAATTTTCTATTCTTTATTGCGTTGTATTCATAACATATGTTTATGTATAACCGTTTGACGAACGTAATGACATTCATTTTTTTGCAGTAAAGCTCGGGTTGTTCACCGCCAGAAATTAATAAGATTAGCTGATGAATCAGAGTTGGGTTGAAGATTCCTGAGCGAATACAAGTCAAACCCGCTAGCCTCTGACTCCGAAGACGAAAAGCGGATGTACAGGGCAGAGGCGCGGACAAACAAGAAGTTGAAAGCGAAGATATCGAAAATTCACAAGGCGCGCGCAACTGGCCATACTGGAAGCCGGTAGTTGCAACCATCAATGCAACCCAAGGGGTGTCGATGAAACAGCCATTGAGACGCCCAGGGCTATGTTTCGCTTGTGGAAAGCCGGGTCATTGGAAAGGAGCAGCTGAATGTTCAGCAAACAGCTCAAACAATAAGATAAGTATTTTTATGTTTGGAACACCGCTATCCAAAAGATGGGTAGTTCCGATTCCTTTGTAAAACGGTAACGGACATAAAGCTATACAAACTGAAATGGATCAAAAGGATCCTAGTATTGCGATTGATACCGGAATTTCGCCGGTTAGTAGACTGAAGGTAAGTGGCAAGAAGCTACTGATAGTAAGTACAGTTTGATGTAGTACGTGGAGGATACAAGCTTCCTTTTAAAACTGTTCCCGTAAATTCTCATTTGAGAAACAATTTCTCTGCGAGAGTAAATTCAGTATTTGTAGAAAGCGAAATAAAAGCTTTACTAGAGAAAGGTGTTGTTTCGAGATGTAACGGTATTCCACATATTGTTAATACGCTTACAGTAGCATTTAACAAAAAAGCGAAACCACGATTAGTTCTTGATTGTAGGTATATTAATTCACACTTGCACCAGTTTAAAGTAAAATTTGAAGATATTAAAGTTGCTTACGCTTTGTTTGAGAAAAATTCCTTTTTATTTACTTTCGGTATTAAAGGAGCATATAATCACATTGATATATTCAATGAACATAGAACATATATAGGATTTAGCTATCAAGACAATAATGAACAGTGTTATTATATGATTAATTCGCTTCCATTCGGGAATAAAAACAACCGGTCATATATTTACTAAACTTCTTAGAGTTGTAGTAGCATTCCTTAGGTCAAAAATACTGAAAATAGCTATGTTTTTGGATGATGGTATTAATGGAAATTTAGAATATGATAGTGCATTATCTACCAGTTAATTGACAAGAAATACCCTGGTAGAGTTTGGATTTGTATTGGTCGAAGATAAATGTAATTGGATTCCTTCTCATAGAGTAGAATGGTTAGGATATGTGCTTGATATGCAAACAAATCGGCTGTTCGTTACTGAAACAGAGTGGCGAGACTGGAGAAAAGTATTAATTCTATGATCTATCAAATTTGTCAAACGAGCAAAAAAATATTGCCAGTAAGATTCGTAGCTAGCATTTCATTTCAGAGTGTTATTGGAAATAAATTTAGGTTGCTAACAAGACATTTATAGAAGTGCATAAATGCCAGGGCTAGATGGAGAGCTCTCGTTATTGTAACAGAACAAGCTATTTCCGAACTTACGTTCTGCAAAGAAAATGCTAGGGAATTAAAAAGCAGTGGAAAATATTTCAAACACAATAAAGTCTGTTTGTTTAGCAAATTTGCTGATGTAAGTAGCACAGGTTATGGAAGTTTTATGGAAAGTAGTAGTTTTTCTGTAGATAGGCAAAATGATAGTTAAGTCTACGACTTTGATGGAAATCAAAGAACAAATTTTAACAACAATTAGTTTATTTCACTTGATGAACAGAGTAAAGGTACGGACGTACGGTCTCTGAGAAAAGGTATGTTATCGATCTCGGAAGTGAGCAGAAAGAGTAAGCTATGGTCCCCGAAAGTGGACATAATGCCCAGTAGATTGCTTCCGGAAGTCAGCAGATAGAGTATGCTATGGTCCGCGGAAGTCGTACATAAGCCCAGTAGATTGCTCCCGGAAGTGAGCAGAGAGAGTATGCTATAGTCCCCGGAAGTCGACATAGAGCCTATGCTATGGTCCCCGGAAGTCGACATAGAGCCTATGCTATTGTTCCCGGAAGTGGACATAGAGCCCAGTAGATTACTCCCGGAAGTGAGCAGAAATTGTATGCTATGATCCCCGGAAGTGGACATAGTGCCTATAAGATTGTTCCCAGAAGTGAGCAGAAATTGTATGCTATGATCCCCGGAAGTGGACAAAGAGCCCAGTAGATCGCTCCCGAAAGAGAGCAGAAAAGGTATGCTATAGTTCCCGGAAGTGGACCTAGAGCCCAGTAGATTGCTCCCGGAAGTGAGTAAAAAGTATATGCTTTGGTCCCCGGAAGTGGAAATAGATTCCGTAAGATGTCTCTCGAAAGTGAGCAAAAAAGGTATGCTTTTGTCCCCGGAAGTGGGCAAAGACTCCATTACATAGCTCCCGCAAATGAGGCGTATATGGTAATTCCGCGGAAGACGACGTGAATTATATTAGACGGTTGTTAGAGATGGGTTGTAGATTATATGGTAAGTCGGCGGAAGGTGACGAGTTTAATCCTTTGTGTATAAAGGATGATGATTATACGGTAAAATATGTTGAAGTAATTGGCATCTGTTCTGATATAGAACAGATACGCAGCTTAACTTTGCGAGAAGCGGAAGTAGTTAACAGAATGGTTTAAACTTTTGTGAATGTTTAACAAAATTCCTACATAAAAGTGAATTCAGACAATAAAAATGTAAAATAAATATAACTGAATAGTAGTCGAAAAATGGATATTAATGAAATAGCTTTAGATTTAAATATGTTTTGCGATCAAAATAATATATCAATATGTCCGGAATAGATTCCACGAACAAAAAATGAACAGAGCGACTATTTGAGTAGATGTTTCGATTAAGATGACTGACAGATAAAGCCATATTATTTAATAACATTAGATACCGCATGGTGTGAACATTCAGTTGATAGATTCGCATCGCATTTAAATAATGCATGCAGGAGAACTAATTTCCGATGGTGGAATCCACAAACAGTGGCAGTGTGTGCCTTAGTTCAATATTGGGGAGACGATGTAAACTGGTTAGTTCCGCCACCTAGGTTGGTTCCGAAATGCAACGCTAAGATGATATCGGAGAAAGCAAAATGCACACTTGTTATCACAAAATGAGTCAGTTCGCCTTATTGGCCAATGCAGATTTCGTCTGACGGCATATTTAGAGATTTTGTAAAAGATTGTAAATTTTTTGGTAGAGATTGTACGATTCCTGAAAAGGGAAATGCCGGTTGTTTTGGTAAAAATAGATTATCATTTGATATGATAGCATTAATATGCAAACCATTATTCATGTATTGATGCATATATCACATATGTTTGACAGGTATTGGTTTGAGAGAAACTCTAAATGAGCGATTAGAGGACGCGGGCTTGCATGGGCAACACATAGATCAGATGGCGGACATAATGGCTGGATATTTGATACAATCAACAGCAGACAATACGGTGAAAAAATATTATTCTTCATTTGAACATTTCAAAACATATGGCGAAGAAAATTCGTTAGTTGCAAAGCTAGCCTTTCCTTTATCAGTAGCTATGTACATGTCTCAATTGACGTATCAAGGACAATCTAACAACGTATCAAATGGGTTCATTCCATAAATGTTGTAAATGATCCAACGGAAAACAACATTGTTACACAATAAGTAGAAGCTAAAAAACGTGGTTGTTCAAAACCAGTTCAACAGAAAGATGTACTTTCTTCAGAAATGATACAGTCATTATGTTTGATGTATAAATATTCTACGGATGTTATTGATGTAAGAGATTAAGCTATGATCATTTAGGATATGCTGGTTTCATGCATATGAACGAAGTAAGTGAACTTCGTTGTAAAGACATTCAATTCAAATCTGATCATTTAGTTATTAACGTGCGCCATAGCAAAACTGACATTTATAGCGATGGTTCGGAGATTGTTATTACAAAAGGTACAACTACAGCTTGCCCAAATGGTATTTTAAATAAATATATGTCATTAGCACGTTCTAAAACTGAATCATCTTTAATGAAAAAAGACAAGAAATTAAGTTACACAAGAGCAACAGAATGCATTGTTAAAAAATTGAAATTAGTTGGTCCCGAACATAACCTTGGTACACACTCATTACGAGATAGTGGAGCCACTAATGTGGCAAATGCTTAGAGCGTTTCTGAAAGATGTCTTAAGAGGCATGGGAGATGGAAAACGGACATAGCAAAAGACGGTTATGTTAAAGATTCTTTAGATAATAGATTATCGGTTACACAAACTTTAAACTTGTAATTTGCTAGATATTGTAAATTCGTGTATCCTACTGATGAAACTATGTGTATGAATTTGAATTTGGTGTTTGTTTATCCTACTATACTTTGCATTGCCTATATGCGTCTCTCGCAAATCGCACAACATAGTTGTTGTTTATGTTTGTCTGAAGCAAAGTTAGGACTTATTAGTACTCCGCGTTACGGACATGAGAAAACAACCCTGTTTTGCAAGTTAAGTTGATAAGTGCTATTTATAGAAATAAATAGCGTTCTATTTCAGTTCTAGCGAAGTCGTCAACGTGGCAACATCGAATTCAAATTCATTGTTGTTGTTGTTGTATACAAGATTATGTGTTATTATACGATTTTTTATTTTACGAAAATGCTCGGATAAAGACCTTCATTCCTATATTCTGACGAATGGACTAAGTGCATGGCTACGGTTCACACGTTTCATCCTTGGTTGGGTGTTCCCACTAGAGGAAAGTAAAGGGAGTTTTTCATGGGCGACTACCATTCTTATGATGAATATATGGTTTAATTTGTAGAAAATCGGACAAGAAAATTACTTTATGGTAATGCGGTTCAATTTTAAGCTTGAACCAGTCAAAATGTACAAAAACATTACTACAGAGTTTACATGAGCATACACTTGTGCACAGGATACAAAATATTTATATATTAAAAGAATATTTATACGTGTCAGTATGGAGTAGAAGTTGTGTACATGCTTTATAAAAAGCAAGTTTGTATTGAAGCTTTGTGAACATGTTGCTACAATATATGCGTCTCTCGCAAATCGCACAACACAGTAAGTTGGTGTCTATGTTTGTTTGAAGCAAAGTTAGGACTAAAAAGTCGGTGGAGGGTGTAAAGGCGTCAGACGGTAGTTAATTATTAATTATCTCCTGTCTGACGCCTTTACACCCTCCACTGACTTGTTCTGATAACGTTGCATCTGATTTCACATTTAGATAAATTTGAATTACCAATCACATACCCGCCTACAAAAGTTATACTAATTTGATAACTCGATTATAAAAAGAAGTCAACATATTTGCATGATGAGATTTTTATTAGTTTCAAAAGAATACATATTGTACTGAAAGGTAAACTGAACGTGATAAGCGGCTGTCACATAATCAGAACAGCGATCATTAGGATTTCATTTAACCAATTTATGCCTAGTGATCTCTCCTATCCTTCTTAATTGGATCATTTATTTCCAAAATTAGGGATGTCTAGTATATTTATTTCTATATTTAGAACATTTCTTAAATAAATTCATTTGATGCAACGCCGCATCATGCGTTTTACATAAGGGCACATAAGCTTCACAGCTAGGATTGTATGTATTTTCATTTTTCATGGTTTTAGATTATTGAAAGACAGATCGAAACATAATGTTTGTTACAATATACAGCACCAACATTTAGGGTTTAACAAGGTCATTGTGCAACTATTTCCCATATAATGCGTGTTTGGCCTCGTCCACCAGGAGCGTTGCGAATTAAACAGCGATTTCTGCGCGAGTGTAGCATTGTTTATTGTAACATTATTAATATCTTTTCTATAGGCTCTTGCTAAGGGTTCAATTGTTTATTTTTCAACTTTAGTAGGTCTTTCAACTTCAAATTGAAGCGCATCATTTCATATATATGAACGTTACAAAATTGTTATAGCCGATCAATGTTCAGAATGCTTAATGTTTCACTATGAGCACTTCTTCAAATCTTTAAAAGTTATTTTACGCTGCTATGATATCATTCTTTACACAGAAGTACGTTTTTGTTCCATGCGGTGTAGCACCAGCAATCTATTTGTTCTGTAGTGGTTAATAAAAAAGTAATCAGATCATCAGATACATGAATCATCTTAGTGATCATTTCTGAGAAAGTACAAATATCATAACATTAGTTGAATAGTTGTAAGAATATACCTGTGCATAGATTTTCTTGTATTGTTTTTGTTACAAAATGACATAACATTTGATAGAACTTGAAATAAAGAGTGTTGCTTAAAATGTTTTTTTTATAATTTGTAAAAAGGTTTATCAATGAATTTGCCTTATTTGACAGCTTTTGAACCACAAGACTCAACAAGGTATACATAATTGATTTCAACCAAGTTTGATAAATATCCACCCATCCAACAGGGTGACCTAGTAGGATATTTAACAAGGTTAAATATGAGATCCACCCATCTAACACTGTTAAAAAATTTCCGGATAAAGATTTTGTCACCCATCACTTTAGTGGTTTGAGAGACATTTGATTTACCCCTGTGTGTCTGTCTGTCTGTGTGTCTGTCACACTTGATGTCTGAACTCAAGTTCTTGTTTCTTTTACATGCACTTTATCATGCAAAATGATGATTAGATAGCAGGAAATTGCATCATTTCAAGGTGCCATTAAAAAAAATTCGACCACAGGAGGAGACACCCCTCCCGCACCCTCCCCAGTTGAGCCCCCCCCCCCCCCCTCTAAAACATTTCTGGATACGCTTCTGAGATGATACGTACATGTACACATACTAGACGAAATAAATTAACATGAAAGTATTTGATTTTGCCAAAGCGGATTTTCGTTCAATAATAAATTGCAATATCACTACGAACAGTACATGAATTACCGCTTGGATTTAACTATACGCACCTTATAATATTAATGTGAAACGATTTGTGTATGTAACATGTGCTAAAAAATATACAATATCAAACATTATACATCTTGGACAATAAATTAATCATATTTAATAAAATGGCGTATTAATAAATTTAAATCAAACATAGAAAATCTTAAAAGGTGATGATAACAAGTCATTTAGAAAATACATTTATATAAATTTCATTGTAATTGGTGCAAACTGCGTTAAAAAAATACAATGACGCAATTTTCTTTTGAAATTACTAATTTTTGATAAAGTATTAAATGAAATAAATGGTGTGTAACTTTAAATTAAGGGACTTGTTCAGAGACGCTTCAGACCCGTGTAGGTATATTAAAGTGATTTCATCTTGACTTATTTGCTACTCCAGTTATCTCTACGACGCCAATGGAAGAAGGAAATGAAGTATACATATAAACAAATATCCAGAAAGCACAATAATGCAAATTTATATTATCGAATTAATTAAAAGCATGCAATCCATGGTTTGCATTTTTGAAATTGAATAACAGATACATTTTAATCAGTGCACATAGGCTAAATTGCATATTGTTTAATTAACTGTCAGCGGAGAGGGAGCATAAGACAGGGCTACTACATCCAAGGAAGGCAGCAGACGTGAAAAATACTCAATCACGACACGGAGAAGTAGTGAAGGTAACAAAATAAAACAAAATGTCAGTGCCACGCGCAATAATATTTGAGTTTTTCCATCCAAGAACCAATAATGGACATGTTTCCAACATTGATGGGTTTATTTTCATTATGGTAGAAACGGACGGGTTTTATATTTGTTTATATGTTTAAATCAGTTCTGTAGTGGCTGATTATAAGTCAATCATAACTCGTAAACGAACTCGTTATATAATTATAGCCAGCATTGTTACAACCTGAATTGTAATAACGACCTGAATTGTAATAAACTTTATTACATTATTACAATTGTGTGACAACCTGAATTGTAATAACGCCCGAAAGTGTAATAAAGTTTTTTATTTGTTTAATATTGCATCTGATCGCATTTTCAAGCACAAATTATTGCAAAATATAATGCATACATGTATATAAAATGTATCTTAATTGGGCAATACGACCTATGATTGGCAGAAAAGTTGGTCTCATACAACCTTAATTGTAATAAAGTTATTACATTATTACAATTGCTTGACAACCTGAATTGTAATTACGCCCGAAAGTGTAATAAACTTTTTTTCTTGGTTTAAAATTGTATCTGATCGCATTTTCAAACACAAATTTTTGCCAAATATAATGCATAGATGTATATAAAATGTATCTTAATAGGGCAATACGACCTATGAATGACAGAAAAGTTGGTCTCATACAACCTTTATTGTAATAAAGTTATTACATTATTACAATTGCTTGACATCCTGAGTTGTAATAACGCTCGAAATTGTAATAAACTTTTTTCTTGGTTTAAAATTGCATCTTATCGCATTTTCAAACACAAATTATTGCAAACTATAGTGTATACATGTATATAAAAGTGTATCTTAAAAAGGAAATACGACTAGGTTGACAAAAAATGTGTTCTCATACAACCTCAATCGTAATAAAGTTATTACATTATTACAGTTGCTTGACAACGTGAATTGTAATAACGCCCGAAAGTGGAATAAACTTATTTCTTGGTTTAAAATTTCATCTGATCGCATTTTCAAACACAGATTGTTGCAAAATACAATGCATACATGTATATTAAATTTATATTAATATGGCAATACGACATATGCATGACAAAAAAGTGTTGTCATACAAACACAATTGTAATAAACCCATTACATTATTACAATCGCTTGTCGCCCTGAAATATAAGAACGCCCGAAAGTGTAATAAACTCATTTCTTGGTTTAAAATTGCATCTGATCGCATTTTCAAACACAGATTATTGCAAAATATAATGCAAACATGTATATAAAATGTATCTTAATAGGGCAATACGACCTATGAATGACAAAAAGGTTGGTCTCATACAACCTCAATTGTAATAAAGTTATTACATTATTACAATTGACCAGTCGCCAAACTATCGATCGCTCCGCCCACATAGTCACGTGGTCTAGTGATTAGAAAACTCCGACAAGCAGATCGCAATTATAGCGCAATACGTGAGTGAAATACTATACTTGTAACGATGTATCATGCTCTTTTTATTAAAGCCGCACACTAAACTAAACTGCTTTGTACAACTTTAATACAATCATAAATGCTTTAAAGAGAAATGGCGTAATCAAAATAAATGAGTTAACTATCAGAAACGTTTCTTATACATATTATAGGAAGTTGATGAAAAATCAGTGGTAAAAATGAGCATTTATTTCATATTGATTTTGAACTTGTATTAAAACCGTCTGGCAGTGAATCCGCTTGCTATTCATATATGTTTTTGAAAATATTTTTATTAAATTCAAATGACACATCAATGTCATGATGGGTTTTTTGTTTATTAAAAATGTTGAGATCTTTGTTTTATTGCGTTATTTTTAAAAAGACACCGATTTTTTTAAATTTAGATATAAATTAAATTTTGATTGTAACCATAATATAATACAGGCCTAATTTCGTGGTTTCATTAACAGATCTAATATGCATTTTATTTCATTTATGTTAAATGGTAACCTGCTACATTTCACTATCGAAAAATGAAATTTTGGTATAACGGTGCTGTTCACGAACATTCGAATTGAATACATTTAGCATATTATGCATTTGTTTATTTATAGCAAGATGACCCTTATATATTAATTGCAATTTTCACATTTCTCCCCGTATCAATAAATGTTGTATTAGAAATGTTGTTGTTGTTGTTGTATTATAAGCCTTACATTCTACACTTGAAGTCGCTTAAAGCTAGATAAGCCGCGTTGAAATCACCTTTTTGTTGTTTTAACTTTAGTTAAAACAATATTTAAGTTAACAATGTTTAATGATTTCCATTGTTTATGATCCACAGAAAATAAATATATAATTGGAAATCATTTAAGTAATTAAATATTTCTTTTCTTGTGTACAGTACCTAACAATGCCTTAATGTTCATTCATTCTGAGATCCACGCAACATACTGTCATTTATTAATCATCGACAATTACGCTGAGATTAATAAGCACGTGTGGCAATTATTATGTTGCCCAAATTGCTTAATAATATTGTGCATCAAACGGTATAACACGTTTTATAGAACACACAACTGGTGTGGTTACACTATTTATTGTGTTTGTTTTCTCATTACTCGTTCATATGTTCAAGAAATAAAGATAAAATTATAACCTTTTATAAAGTATGTATAGCACCTACAATTTGAATAATGATCGAACAGTAATGATCATGCATTTGATATAAAATCTGTGTAAACTCTTAAAAATTACGTCCATTCCCTATGTACGATACGCTTTGTTTGTCGGACAAAATGGCGGCCAGATAAGCGTTGCTGAGGGGTGTGTGAAAATCGATATCTGATTGGCTCATCGAAGAATGTGGGCGGAGCGATCGATACTTTGGCGACTGGTCAATTGCTTGACAACCTGAATTGTAATAACGCCCGAAAGTGTAATAAACAACTTTTTTCTTGGCTTAAAATTGCATCTGATCGAATTTTCGAACACAAATTATTGCAAAATATAGTGTATACATGTATTTAAAATTAATATTAATATGGGAATACTACCTATGAATGACAAAAATGTGTTTTCATACAAACTCAATTGTAATAAAGTTTTACATTATTACAATCGCTTGTCGCCCTGAATTATTATAACGACCGAAAGTGTAATAAACTCATTTCTTGGTTTAAAATTGCATCTGATCGCATTTTCAAACACATGTTATTGCAAAATGTTATGCCTACATGTATATAAAATGTATCCTAATAGGGCAAAACGACCAATGAATGACAAAAAGGTGTACTCATACAAACTCGATTGTAATAAAGTTATTACATTATTACAATTGAGTGACAACCTGAATTGTAATAACGCCCGAAAGTGTAATAAACTTATTTATTGGTTTAAAATTGCATCTGATCGCATTTTCAAACACAAATTATTGCAAAATATAGTGTATACATGTACATAAAAGTGTATCTCAAAAAGGTAATACGACCTATGAATGACAAAAAGGTTGGTCTCATACAACATCAATTGTAAAAAAGTTATTACATTATTACAATCGCTGTCGCCATAAATTTTGATAACACCCGAAAGTGTAATCAACTCATTTCTTGGTTTAAAAATTAATCTGATCGCATGTTCAAACAAAGATTATTGCTAAATATAATGCATACATGTATATAAAATGTATCTTTATAAGTCAAAACAACATATGAATGACAAAAAGGTTGGTCTCATACATGTACAACCCCAATTGTAATAAAGTTATTACATTATTACAATTGCTTGACAACGTGAATTGTAATAGCGCCCGAAAGTGGAATAAACTTATTTCTTGGCTTAAAATTGTATCTGATCGCATTTTCAAACACAGATTATTGCCAAATACAGTGTATACATGTTAATGAAAGTGTACCTTAATAAGGTAATACTAATAGTAATGAAAAAAGGTGTTCTCATACAACCTTAATTGTAATAAAGTTATTACATTATTACAATTGCTTGACAACCTGAATTGTAATAACACCGAAAGTGTAATAAACTTTTTTCTTGGTTTAAAATTGCATCTGATCGCATTTTTTTCATTAAACCATAAGTAGACATAAGTGATACTCTAACATATGATCACAGAGTATCATTTTGCATTTGTGGTTTATTTGTCGAAACAAATTCACTCATATATATATTCCCAGACAGAAACTAAATGATTCACTACAACGCGTTATGGAGTGGACGAAATGCAGTTCTTGTGTTGTTTCTTTAAAAAGTATCCTAGTTTCTCGTCAGCTTATGTAAGATTTAATAACGGCAATTGATATAAATCAAAAAATCTTTTAGCTGTAAATTGCATCGTTGTTTATTGATGTGCAATGATTTTGTAATTGTAGTTTTGGCACTTAATACGTTAAATTGTAGTTTTCAAAACATATTACCTAACACGGCGTACAACTTTCCTAGACACAACAAAATCATGCATTAAAATGATTGTCAATTAAATATATTCGTTATATGTTACATGTATACTAGTTACACGGACACATAATATACATCAATCGTTAAATTGACACTATATTAAGAGACCTATAAATCACATATTTCATGCAATTTCTGCATTGTCCTGCATAATGTTATGTGACTAATTGGTCGCTTAATGTTTTGGATTTTTTACAATTAAAACGGACGCGAGTTTTAAGTGTATTGTTAACATTATTATATTATGACGCCAACACTTTCTCAAATGTTCCATTACTGAAAAAGGACGCGTGAACATCCAAATGATGTTCCGTTTCTGTATTTTTCTTGAGTTAGACTTAACACATTGCTGAAACTTGTGCTGTCAAGTAATATTCTATTCAATTTTTGCGTTGCTCTTCATCAGCGATGTTCCATACATTTGTGCAAAATCGTTGATGCAGGGCTATGCAGATATTGTATGCAAGATATAAGTCATGCGTTCTTGTGTTACATGATTAATTGTTCTTTTTTGACAACGTCACCATTAAAATGAATTGCTTCAAATTTTCAAGACTGACTAAAATTGAACAATACAGCAAATGAGCAGACTGCATAAACGACTCTTTTCATCATTTTGTTTAACGGATTAACAAACCATATCAACCACCAATATTGATCCAAAACCAACAAAAGGCAAGAAGAGGATTTAATCGTACAGTATATTGGACCGTTTTCGCCTCCTGTGAGACATAAATGGTCCGCGAGTGCTGTGCGGTTCAATACGAATGTGGAGAGAATAGCGTATATTGAAGTAATGAGGTGCCTCCGAGCCTGAGTCTGCATTATGTGTTCACTCGGAGTGTGCCCCATCAATCCTCCAAATTTAAGTTTCTAGGCTCACGAAGGTCGGGAGTTATTATAATCTTGCTGCAATTTCCAGTTAATTGTTACTGAAATATTTTCAATATAAACATAAATGTATATAAAAGAAGCATTACACAAAGGTTTGGTCAGGTTGAGAGATCAACCTTTACACAGTCTTTAATGAACCTGTATCAACGGATATGCAACCTAATTTAAATATATATTTTTGCAATTTCATATTAAAATACGACATAAAACAGTAGAGGATGATATAGAGAATCTCTAAATGTTGTATTAACCACCACAATGTCAGCAAAAGTAATACATATTGTCTAACGCTCATAACTTCATCAATATTGAGAAATTATGAACGATGCAAGCGTTCCGACGGATTGTTAATGGTACTGTTCCACAACGTTATGGCTTTCGCTAGATTAATATCTATTAAATCATTTGTAGATAATTATACGATACATATAATTTTCCAGACAAATTCTAACCGAATAACAACCTACTGAAAACCACGTTATACGGTTGATTTTTTTAACAAATTGTGTATTTAATTACAACGTTCTGTTTTTAATCAAACTTAATACCCAAAAAAGCACAATTAAATACAATAAATCGAGAAATAACGTTCAGTATATAAAAGTTTGTTCTTTGTTTATATGTAATATTCGCACATGTTAACGTGTGTTTTTTATTAATTGCATCGATACACTGTCTACTTTGGCTGTTAGTGGATATAATATTTGATGCATGAAGACAACTCAACTCTCTAGGGTTGAAAATGGCAGCGTACGTATCGCAAATGGTCCGGATCAATGGTGGAAACAATCAATAAATAACAACTACTCTCCCACGATAATATTATATCAAGATATGATAGTCAATTATTTAAAGGGAAAAAAACTCCTAAGCATTGGAAAGGGAAAAGATCGATGTTCGCATACATAATAATTATATTATTGATAGTACAATTAGATTTGCATTATTGTAGAACAACAAGAATTTAAGCTACCAGCGTTTCAGTTGGTGTTTTTGTTAAACATTTCTGTTGGTACATATCACCGGTAATAGTTTTCAGGTTAAGTCACTTGTCAAGTTCTGAATATGTTAACATGTTCATACATTTGCCAATATGAATATTTTTTTTAGGTTGTCCGATATTTGTTGTTTTATACTATATTATGATCTACTTAGCTATATTTTATTAGATTTTTTAGGTGTCCGTAACTGTAATCGAAAACTATATCACATATCTTACTGAACACCTGTTTCTTGACAAATTAAGTTATTTCAACTCGAATTTAAGGCACTCAGGCTATGGTTTTGTTCTCTGATCATTTACCAGAAAAACGATTCATTATGTACGCACTAAAAGCGCATGTTTGTAATGTATTGTAACGACGTTTGCTTAGTGACTTACACAAACATAATGATTGGCTTCACCATGAGGCTGCTGCCTCACCGACCTTTCTAACTTAATTTCCCAAGCGGTTTTCTATCAATATTAAAGATACATTTTTGATTGGGAATTTAAATTGTATGTCAAATAAAAAGAATACAAAAAATGTGTGTAATACGGAAAATGTTCATGTTTATTTTGTGCGCAAGAATATAATTCCTTGCTAAAACCGAACTGGCATTTTCTTCGTCGAATACTAAATATCATCATCATCATCAGCAGCAGCAGCAGCAGCAGCAGTAGCACCATCATCATCATCATCACCATCATCATCATCATCATCATCATCATCATCATCATCATCATCATCATCATCATCATCATCATCATCATCATCATCATCATCCTAATCCTCCTCCTCTTCCTCCTCCTCATCATCTTTTTCTTCTTCTTCTTCTTCATCAGCATCATCATTATCAATCCCTTGATCGGTTAGGTCGTTGGGGGTAAGTGAGGGACGGGCGATACAGAAATCCTCCTCCAATTAGGTCTGTTGTGTGCTGCTCGAATTAATTCATCCATGGGAAGGGATGTCCACTCTTTACATAATCCATCCAGCTTTCGTCTTTCAACGTCGCCACCTTCCTCTAGCGTGCCCTGGTGAATCTTCCACAGAAAGTAGTTCCTGGTGACGTGTCCAAACCAAGCTAACATTCGTAATTTGACCGTCGCCAGTAGGGGCTCTTTATGTTCAAATGCGTGTATCCTGCGTTCTGTGTCCAAGCGTCCAGGTCGCCTACAAGGGACTTATAGAGCCTGTTCTTGGTGAGGAAGATGATGGAACGGCTTGTCCACATCTTACTCAGTCTGGCAATCGCTGCGGTCTTTTTTTCTCTAGCTTTTAGCCGTTCATGGTGATGTCTACACTAGTCTTAGTCGTGCTGTACATCATGAACTTCTCCGTGCTGACCTCCATCCCATATGTTATTGCTCTTTCAAAGAGTATAATGGTGAGATCTTGAAGTTCACTGCTGTTCCACTCATGAGGTCAATGTCATCAGCGAATCTCAAGTTGGAGATGGGTCTTTCACCGATGGAGATAGAGTCGTGGTTGTCATGGAGAGTCTCCTGCATAATCTTCTCAAGGAAAACATAAAACAGGACGGGAGAGCATACATCTCTGACGGACGCCTACTGATGTCCTGAAGAATTTACCTTTCTGTAAGTTGAGAAGTACTGCACTGCTGTCGTTTCCGTACAGTTCTTGAATGAATTTCACCAACCCTTGATCAATTTTAAATCATCTCATAAAATGCCAAAGGCCATCATGGCACCGCGGTTGAAAGCTTTTTTTAAAGTCAAGGAAGTTGTGAAAGAGGCAACGTTGGTATTGCATGGGTTTCGCAATCATGATTCTGCAATTGAAAATCTGTTCCGCTGCGCTCCGCGAAGTTTTGAATCCAGCCTGCTATTCGGCCAGCTGTTTCGCGGCCTTACTTTTCAATCGATCAATTATGATGCGTATCATGACTTTGCTGGGATTACTGATTAAATTGATGGTGCGGTAATTCTCACACGACTTGAGGTTGCCTTTTTTGGTAGGGGTATGACCAGTGACCTGCAGTCGTTGCCTCTCATCCGTACTGAACCAACTCAGAAGGGACGTTGTCCACTAAAGATGTCGTTTAAACTGTTCAGCTTGCTGACACCTACAGAATAAGTTATAGCCGATAAAACGTGTATTCATATTTAAATAAAACAAATAACACAGAATAGACTACGAGATGTAAAGATGAAAAGAATAATCCGTTCAAAGCTTTGCAATGTCCACTACGTTTTGATACCACAGTGGCACAAGAGATATACCTACTATATGAAAAACGATGTTACATTACTTTTTACATACTGGTATGCACGAGTAAGACTTTCTGAGATGAGTCGGATAAATTGACACTGACATTAAAATGGTGTTCTTTAAATCTTTAATTTTTATAGAAACAATTGTTTAATTGCTTAAAAAAATAGCAAAAACAGACTTAATTATTTCGGGTTTAGAAGCGGTCTCGCCGTAATGGTGACTACGATTACGCCATACGGACGCCAACGTTGTCCGAAATATTAGCATTCTGTACAAAGCTTACAGTTGCGCTATTTCGACATAGGACATGAAACCATTTCGACCAAGGCCGTTTTGTAGTTGCCAAAGTTGAAGGTTACCGGATCTACGATTGGTCTTGACGACCTTCAAAACAGCACTTGTCTCTCTAGAAAGTAGTAATATACATAACATTGACTAAGTGCGGTGTCACTTACTTCATCATAAAGGTTAGACTGCACTGATAGCAGCGGTTCGGATGCCTTCTGTGTAGTGGAATGTTTTATCGTAATACCTATTTATTTTAAAATTTCATAAACATAGGTGCATAACGTTACAGCGTGTTTGTCTAATATATTGTTTACGTCTTACAACGCGTTTTTGTTATCGTATTCTTCAATGGTTTATCAGATGACCTAAATCCTTGGCACACGAAGATGAACCTTCAAAAGGGCAATGGTGGTAATCAGTTCTACGACACACTTAATACTATTCATTCTAGCTTCTATATAAAGCGCGAAAAAGAAACTTGGTTATTGTAAAAAACACTTAGTAGTGTATGTATTTAAATTAATATTATAAATATCCAACGTATAAATACATTGAATTTCATGTTTACGATGCACACAGTTTAAATTTGAGGTCATTATATAAATAAAAAATTGTAATTACCTTATTCGGCTTTAATAAGGAATAAGATTTGGTTTCTTTTTCCTTATTAAGCTGCGAACAAAAACACTGGGTCATCATTAAGTAAAATTCTTTTTTGGCTTACATTATTAATGAGGCATTTCAGTCATCATCATAATTGTATATACATCCTAATAAATTGTGTTCTTTAGACAGTTTACGTAATACACATATATACATCCCTTTTAATTCGACTGCATATATCTTAGGTCAAATAACTCAAATTGTTCCAATATCTTAAACACTAGTAAAGGAACATTGTGTTTTTAAACTGTGGGTCCTTTTTCTTGATATTCAAACACTTTTTGCCATAAAAGACGTTCAGGTCAGTAAACTTTCTTAAAAACTATTAAAATGCAAGAAAACAATTACCCCCTACTCTTATATTTGCGTTATTATACAGCTATACCTTACATCAAGGGATATCAAAGGGAAAAGTAGTTTACATACGCGTTGTATTTAGCTTATTGAGCCGTCAAAATACCTCGTAATATTTTTCATTCACCATATGATAATAAATTAATGACTTTATTTTTTAACCATTAGTTGCAGCGTGATATTAAAGTTTTGGTACTCCAGTCGCATAAGCATCCACGCAGTTGAATGATCACTACGGCATAATTTATTAATTAATGTGAGTGGCCGATTACTTGTAATTTGACAGGCATTATCATCATAGTGATGTTTTTGCCGGCGTTCGTCCCTTTCCTGTCATTTATTTTAACAATACTTACTATTATGAGAAATCGTTTTCGGGACATTTCATATATCAGATCTTTTTTTAGTGTGTAAACAACGTTAATATAGTAATACTTTTTTATTTATTTTTTCATGTTCTATAAACAGTTTCATAGTTCAAATATATGTCTAATGTTTGGTGAAAATACATTGAAAATATGGGCTTTATTGTACAGGTAGAGGATAAATCGCCTTGCGTCGAGAACTGGCGGATGGTTACAATGATAATGTTGTTTCAATATACCTTTTCGTACATTTGCTATTTGATAATTGATCCACATTTATCCACATTTATGTCGGTGTTCGGGTACAAATTTAGAAAATGTACGTTTAAACAATTGGTTAGGAATATGGTTCAGAGGAAACATGCATAATTTCCACCCCAAACCACCCGCACTAATACAACTAAAATTTATACAGACGCTTACAAAAAAAGCGTACAAAAGCAACGCATCTGACCCATACGGAGTCTGATTTTGGTATGATAACCCATGATTATGACCGATTTCTGTTTTTTACAAGTAAAAAAGTCGTATTGTTATAGACCTGGTAGAAGAAACAGTTTGGTTCCTCAGCGAGGTATTTCACTCGGTTTATCCACCATAACATAGATTATTATGGTCAATATCTTTCCTTGCAGGTGACTTTTCAATGGTTGACTGCACTGTCTCGGTATCAGAGTTTTGAATTCCGCTCGGTATATTGATTAACCATAACCTATACTATATTTTTAAATAATATTTTCCCTCAGGCTGCTTTTCAGTTGTTTGTTGCTCTGTTGCTTGGTAACAGTGTTTTGATTTTCGATCGTAAGGGTTAGTTCGCGGTCACCACATTGTCGTACCGGTACAATGGGTTATACTAAACCGGATATGACAGGATCAAAGAATTAAATGTTAAACCATGCTTGAAACAACGTTGACGATGACGGAGGCGAACGTGCATATATTGCATGCTTTCACTCCGAATGAGTATAAGAAAAGGCATGTATATTGTTACGCAGCTATGTGCATATTGCTTGCATATATCTTAAAGTATAAAATGCGCAGCGGGTTACCCTAATTTCATACCAAAATGAAGAGTAGTATTATGTTTTCCAATAAGGTAACCGGCATGAAATAATATGCAATTAAGTTCATCTTTGCAACATTACAACTAATGTCAAACGTTGCATTTGATTTATATAATGAATTATTATTGAGCTGTTGTGTGCTATTGATCAGATCTATGATAAAGCTATTCAAGAAAAACTAAAAACTAGCAGTGTGATCACATATTGTAGCAATTTAGTTAACATCTTTAGCAATAATACATTTATGCGTGGCTAGTTGTTTGTTTGAACATATTGCTGGGTGGTTGCTTTACAAACATTATCTAGAAACTTTCTTAATGATGATTTGTCCATAAAACTAGTATATTTTGTAAATAAGTGGTCACATAAATACTGGTATTCCTCATTTCTTTGAACTACTTACCAAAAAAACAACAACAATTCACACACCCATTTACTAAGTTCATATTTATTTTATGTTTTTTTTTGTTTATCTTCGTTTTAAGAAAAACCTTCTAAATAAAGTAATCACAGTCTAAATAATAGGTTTAAGAGAAATATAATTTTACCTGCGATATTCATAGGAACGGTTCATAATGCTTATGTTAAGTTGACAATTTCTGAAAATATCAAAGTCGTACAAATTACCAGTTAAGCTATGACAGTACTTGTTTTTCGAAAATACAATTTGGCAAATATTTAAGTTTACAACGAAAGATCAATCGAATTGATGTAAAGTGCTTAGCACATTTTTGCAAATGTCGAAATGTTTAAGACGTTTAACACATTTTTTTGTATAAATTATTTAGCAAATTAATATACAACAATGTGTAACAAAACAAAAAAAACTAGAAAAAGAATATGAACCGCGAAAAAAACATTCACTTAGTATGCTACACATTACCGAATGAATTAAAAGCATACAATCTATGCCTTGCCTTTGTGTAACGCCCATTATTGAACACAGTCTGTATTGCGTACTGAATGTACAGCATTATGCGCACTAATATTTGCGTGTTTCCTTCCAGTAAACCAGCATATGAAAGTTTCGAAGATTGATTCTTTAAGAACTTTGTAAGAGACTGAACGGTTTTATATAAGTCTAGCTGGTCGACTACGTACAGTATTGACTGATTTCATGTCAATAATAACTCATACACGCACTTGTAATATAATTACAGCCAGTTTTCATTTTTCAGAGAGCTTCTTACTGATTTTCCTTTAGCAATAATTAAAAAGGAAAGCTACGTGAATGTAAAACAAACGACCATGCGATACGACTTAAACTGTTATTTAAACGATGAAAACGGGACGATATATTGTGTATGCAAAGGTTTAGCACCCTAGGCTAGAAATTAATAATTGTGAATCAAGAGAATATGATATGAATGATACAATAAATCAGCACAATTGACATCAGCAAGACACATTGATTTGATGTATAACTTATACGGATAATACACAAACAATTATAATAAGCAGAAAGCGTTAACACTATTTCTTAAGTGTTCTTTTCATTTAAATATGGTTTTATAAGACCTTTGTTATCATTAAGTACGGTCAACCGTATATGCACACAGACAGTGATAATATGTGAGATTGTATCTCCATATATATGTGTAAATCGTTGATTAGGGGTACATGTTTATATCGATAAGCAATCAAAACTTGTAAACATATCAATGATATTTGCTTAAAAGATGTTCATACAAAAGTCAACATGTTAACTTCCCAGCGTAATTGATCGACCGGAATGGAATACTGCGTTTTTTGATATACCCAACCAACCAATAATTTTGGTTTCTTGTCAGTCATAACAATATGCAAGTATAAGACTACTATACATAACAAATCTTCAAGGTAAAATTTGTCCCTGGCCTTTATTGATATGCGATGGTCTGTAAGGCATTTACACATTATTATTTTACAACGAGCAGTCAACAAAGGATTGCAGCATAAAATTATATTTAATTTAGTATGTAAAAAATGATGTTTTTGAAAGTTTTAATATCGATAACGAAACTTTAATACTGTGACAACCTATTATGAACTCGGAAATTGAAATTAAATTATGACATGACGTGCATTATTACATCCGTTTGCACCAGTGTCGGTACTTGACAGATGATCTTGTAAAAAGGATGCTACTACATGACAGAGCGGTAGTTCAAGTAGTTAACAAAATAGATTATATTAGTATTTCATCTTTACATTACGACTAAATGCGCACCAACTTGTTTGTTTCAGATGCATTTTGGAATTTCCTGTAAGAGGCTATTCTTCTTGTATAGCGCAAACACGTTTCGGTTTGTTTGAACGTTCCTACAAACTGTCTGTCGTAGTGTATTAAATAACCAAATTCCAATAAAAAAATCGATGGATGCTTCCAAGCAATAAGAATGAAAACAATAAAGTGACTGCGTACATTTAATACAACCAAACAAAATGACACACGTCCGTCTTATATATATAAAAGATCGATGCCATATTAAAAGTTTTGTCCTTTCATGGATGAATATTAATCATGTAAATTGCTATGAAGAACTGAAAATCGTTATTCTGGTTCGTCATATTTCTGCAAACGCTTTTAAAACTCTAAATAGAACAAATATTTATAAGGTATGAACACCCCCTTCCTCGCGCCGGTAGTTATAATTTGTCCTAACAAGTTCGGGCTTTAATCCTGAAAAAATGTGTTTTGTTTCTTTGTGTTAGATTCTCTAGATATTGTTACTTTGGTAGAAAATACTTTTCATTGCAGTTTTCAAAACAGAAAATTGAAAACTGTGTCGCATTCATTGTAAACACAACAAAATCAACCATTTAAATGATTACCAACGAACTGTACACGTTACATGTTATACTAGGTGCAAGTTAATAGCCTTTGCAATAATGTTGAACTAGCCACTACGTTTAGCGATCCATAAGTCAAATAATTCTATGGAAAATCGCTGATGAAGGGCGATGCAGAAAGTGAAGGGAACACGACGTTGACATCACGAATTGCAGAAATACAACGCGCGTCCGTGTGCTACATGATAAGTTGTTTCTAGAAATGGTAGCATCGTCAAAGCACTACATCTCTTTTCTTAGCGTGACTGACAATTCTAACAATACTGCTATTAATCGGAATTATTAAAAGTTTTTGTTTTATCATCAATTTAAAAACTTTAACCATACACCAATATTTAACAAACTATCAACAAAATTCACCAATTTGATGTAAACGTACAGAAAATTGCACCGCACTCGCCTCCTGCGAGCCATAAATGTACCGCGTTTTATCATAACCATTAAATGACGTTAAGCTCATTTAATATTAAGTTATGTGTTAATATCTTTATTTCGCAAAACTTAATTAAGAATTGAAAAGCATTTTTCTGCATTTCATCGGTGTAAGAACTGTCGGGAAAATTACGCCTAAATTAGGCCGATGAAACATACACCGATGAAATGCAGAAAAATGCTATTCAATTTTAATTATTACAACACAAAATGATCTTAAAGCTGAAATTCTATCCAGGTAAGGGTCATAAAAGTCCTTTTTAATCTAGCGTATGAATCTATTTTCAGTTTCGGTTTCATCTCCGTCAAATGGGTATATTGTTGAAGTTCGCGCAAAAATATAGGCGTAATTTCGCTATTGACCAATAAAAAGTAACGCCATTAAGTTTCGCGCAAAATATGACGTCATTTTGGCATATTGTTTATGATCAGAAAGTAGCGTCATGAATATTCATGTTTAAATTTGCATACGAAGTGGGTTCATCGGAAAATGAAAAACCGGTCACGTGAGCAAATTATCCAATCAGAATGCAGCATTCATATGAAAGTGACAGAAGTTGTAATTATTGTGCGTATGTATGTAGTTTGATCGATAAATTTTCTTAATTTTTTTTATTGAGTTGATACTGTTTTCATGTCTGACGCTAAACATTAATCTTCATACTTTTGTTTCGTGTTGGTGTTCCTTTCTCTTAAAAGTCTTGTTTGAATCACCTTACTGTATATTCGGGACGAACTAATATCTTTAACCCATTTATGCCTAGCGTATAGAAAAAAAGGCCTAGGCAAACAGCGAAGACCCAGAGGAGACGCCGCATGATGCGGCGTCTCATCAGGTTCTGCGCTGTTTGCTTAAAGGAATGTACTGTATGTAAGAAATATTCTAAATATAAAAATAAATATACTAGACATCCCTAATTTTTGAAATAAATTGATCCAATTTAGAAGGATAGGAGAGTCCACTAGGCATAAATGGGTTAAATAAGGTCAGTACTCGCTACTTTGACAGTTTGTGGGTATAATATCTGGTGCATGAAGAAAGCACTATTCTCTAGGGATGAACATGGAAGCGTAGGCATCGCAAATGGTGCGGATCGATGGTGGAAACAATCCATAGTATCCCATGATACTGATATATCATGAGATGGCAATAAATTATTCAAAGTTGAAAACACCCAAGCGTTGGAAAGAGAAACGATCGGCTGTACCATATAATCGTGTTTAAAACAACAAAGTGATCGCATACATATGATAATAATGTGATTCAAAAGTTAAATAATTCATGATTACACTTTTTTGGAGCGTTAGAGTTTAAGCTTCCAGTGTTTACGATTAGTTTTTTTTTTAAATATTATAATTAAAGTTAACATATTGTCGGTTTTAGTCCGTTATATAGTTATACATGGGTCTATATAAATATATATAGGTGGACATGATTGCTTTAACTTGAGGGAGAGTTGTACTTTTATTAAAACAAATATAGTATACCCTATACAGCTATAATTCTTAATTTCTCAGTCCCTTGAAAGTTAAACTAGCTTTTCTTGCTGAAAATATGTTTCTTAACCATTCGTATTGTTGCTAATTGGGATATATGCTTTTCTCTTTTAAAAAAATTATACCATTTTCCAGAAGTATGAATCATTTACTATACATGTACAATGTATACTCGTAATATATAAAACTCTTCGTAAATAACTTCAAATCAAATATAGTTTGGTTGTATTATGACGTTGCCTTCATAGACATGTTATTTTCATTTTAAAGACTTAAATTCTCGGAAAGTTGCTCCAACTATTGATATATACACATACGGAAATGTTAGTTTAAATCTTTTAAATTAGTTTTACTTGCAATCTCAATATGTTATTGCTTTCCGAGACATTTTATTTTAATCAAAGTAATGAAACATTTCTTAAGAGTATTATCAATTTTGAGTACATGTGAAGGGTGGACAAACAAATTTGGAAATAGCTAACGATTGACATGTTGTTTGGTATTTTTCTGGTTTTGTAGCATTTTATTGCCGTTTTGAATCATCGTCAAGTATTTACCAGCTTCATTGATATTGTTAATGCACAACACAAATTGATTGGTAAATACATACAAGAAACATCGATACTTTAAAATAAGAATTCGATAAAACAAACTGTTACCCACCTTTGTCTCGAGATATCTTCCATCTATTACATTTTTAATTAATCATCAAGGTTTGATGAATTGTAAGTGGTTTTCACCATATTTTGCATACACAAATGTAGGTAAGTTGAACGAACAATACGATGAAAACGTGTAGGCGCGCACGCAGGAAAAGTATCGTCAAGACTTCGGTAACGACGTTCTGTAGCTGCATTTAATTATTTTTAAACAACACCAACACATTGTGTTTGCAATTATTTAGATGTGTATTGTTTGGTTCTTGAAATGTCATTATTGTGCCCGTTGCAACCTATTTATGTTTTTCTTGAACATCATTTTTGCACAGCGATATCATAACGTCTATTGTTGTGAAGGTCACATGGCGAAGTAGTTTACGTACCTGCTGCAATTAACTCATAATATAGTTTATATAAAACCTTTGATGAGAACTTAAAAACGACTTCCTCTTTCATTAAAAAAGTTGCAGCCAAAAATTCACGTGTGGGTACTTTTTATTGGTGACAGTTGACAATAAGTGACATATAAACCCTGTAAAACTCTAGTTGCATTAGCACAAAATATATAGGTAATATTTGGTTATATATTGCCCTAAATTATTAAGGTAGTTGATGAATTGCCTCGCGTGGAACTGGCGGACGCTCACAATATGCTGATAATCTTGTTAAAGTTCAATAATGAATATTCGTTTAACTCCTATTTGATGCTTTTTTGCACATTTATGTCGGCGGTTCGGATAAAAAATGTAGGAGAGGTCTGCCATTTAACCAGTATTTATGTATATAGTACAGAGAAAACATTCATTATGGCAAATATCAACCACGTCAAAACCACCGGCACTAATACAATTATATAGAGACAGACGCGTTCAATAGGATAAGAAGTGTTCTAAGCGTGGCCTGAATTTGACATGAAAGCCAAATGTAGGTTTTCCGGTTTTCACTAGGTGAACAGTTTTATTAGGTTACGCATCCCCAATTAATTTCCTTCTTTGTAATATATAAAATTCGCAATCTTTGATCTCAAATTTCACCATGACCGAGCGTAAAGTCAATATATCACTATACATGACTGGAAAGGTGGTTTCATAAGCTTACAATGAATCTGCATTAGAAAAACAATCTATGTGTTGTAACTCAAAATAATTACCTTAAAACGTATGCACCGGTTTTGACAAACACCGGCCCGGCCATCTTGTATGCAAACATCACGCCCTACTATTGAGGCTGGCAACCACCAACGTACAAATAAATGCACAAATCAGGCCTTTTGCCCTGTGACTTACACATGTACCTTTAAAATGATAACAAAACTTATCATTTGAAATTTTTAAAATCATATGCACCAGGACCTGCATCATATGTACTTAGTAGCAGACTGACTGCATGTAACCCCCCAAATTCCACTTCTTTGTAGGGGTATTAAAAACCTGGTTTAAGAAACGTCCAATTCATCTGCGAGGCTTTCGACTCGGTGTATCGATCCAGCATAAAATATATTTTTATCCCACTTTTACAGCGATTTCGGTTGATTAAAGCCCCATTGATTAAATATCACCTATAATCAACGGCAGGAAATGACGTCAATATTTCGACGAAATGGCGTCATAAATCCAGCGAAATTATCCAGTCAAACTAATTTTTCTTTAAATAAAAAGGTTTACAAAATAAAAAGTGGGATAAATAGAATAATAGATTAGTGTTGATTAAAGATCAGGTTTATCATGCTCGGCACGAAAACGAAAAAGCACTCGCCAAGGCTCGTGCTTTTTGTTTTCTAAGCCTCGCATGATAAACCTGATCTATAATCAACACTAACCTATTATTCTCTATATCTTTATACAAACATTATTTCCCCTCTAGTGACTTTCTATTGTTTACTAGACTGAATCAGATTTTTGCTTATCGCTGATAAGTGTAAGAACACGATCACCACGATGTGGTTAAAGTACACATGGATATAATACGCCGACTTTGGCAGAATCAACGAAAGGATTGTTAAAATATGCTTTTAAATCAACGTTGCCGATAATGGGAGCGAACATATTAAGCAAACAATCCATGCCTTGCATTTGTGAAAAAACGTATAAATCAGTACATAAAGGTTTATGTATGTATAACTCAATTTATGTGCAACATTATGCACAATTCTATTTGCGTGTTTGCTTACAGAAAAACGGATTTCTCCAAGAGAGTTGGCTAAATCAGCACTCTGGTAGAAACGGACCGGTTTTATATACATTTTATTGTTCAACTCTGTACTGTATTGGCTGATTGCAAGTCAATAAATTCTCGTACAGGCACTCGTATTATAATTAAATCCAGCATTCATTTTCCAGAGAACCTCTAGAGCTGATTGTTCTTCGGTGCAAATTTCCAGGAAAGCAATATGGCACCAAGTGAAACAATTTTTTGTAAGATAGAAACGAGGATGAAATTTTATGTGCAAACGTTAAGCTCACTATGCCAGCCTTCATTAACTGTAAATCATAAGTATATGATATGAACGCTTTGCAAGTCTGTTTACCTTTAACGGATGATACATAACCGAACTATATAATAACCATAAGCTTTTTTTTGCCGAATGTCGATGTCAGAGCTGGCTCGAAATTCGCCTCAGCTCGATATTCGGGACTTTAGCCAAATGTCGATGACAGAGCTGGCTCGACATTCGCCCCAGCTCGATATTCGGGAAGAGTGCCGAATGTCAATATAACAGCTGGCTCAACATTCGCTCCAGCTCGATATTCGAGACTAGTGCCAAATGTCGATGTCAAAGCTGGCTCGACATTCACTCAATCTCGATTTTCGGGACTAGTGCTGAATGTCGATGTCAGACCTGGCTCGACATTCGCCCCAGCTCGATATTCGTGACTTTGGCCAAATGTCGATGTCAGACCTGGTCGACATTCGCCCCAGCTCGATATTCGGGACTTTTTCCAAATGTCAATGTCAGAGCTGGTTCGACATTCGTTCCAGCTCGATATTCGGGACTTTTGCCGAATGTCGATGTCAGAGCTGGCTGGATATTCGCCAAAGCTCGATATTCGAATGTCGATTGTCGATGTCAGTGCCAACTTCACGCACTTTTAAATTGATGTATAATTTATACGGATAATGCACAAAGCATTATAATAAGCAGAAAGCGTACACAAGATTTCTAAAGTTTTCTTTTCATTAACAAATGGTTTTATTAGACCTTTCTCATCATTAAGTACGGTCAACCGTATACACACACATACAGTCATATGTGAGATTGTATCTCCATATATAGATGTGTAAATCGTTGATAAGGGGTTCATTTTTCTATAGATAAGCAATCAAAACATATGAACGATATTTGCTTAAAAGATGTCCATACACATGCCAATATGTTAACATCCCAGCGTAATTTATCGACCGGAATGGAATACTGCATTTTTTATATACCCAAACCAAACAAACATTCGGGTTTCTTGTCAGTCATAACAATATTTAAATGTAAGACTACTATACATAACAAATCTTGAATGTAAAATTTGTCCCTGTCCTTTATTAATATGCGATGATCTGTAACACATTTACACGTTCTCATTTTACAACGACCAGCCAACGAAGGATTTCAACATAAAATTATATTTCATTTAGTTAGTAAAAAATTCTGTCCTTGAAAATGTTAATATCGATAACGAAACTTTAATACTGTGACAACACATAATAAACGCGGATATTGAAAAGAAACATTCTTTTGAACTGTGTCATAACGTGCATTATTTCAGCCGTTTGCACCAGTGTAGGTACCTGCCAGATGATCTGGAAAGCAGGATGCTACTAAATGAATATTAATCATGTAAAATGCTATGAGGAACTGAAAATCGTTATTCTGGTTCGTTATATTTCTGCAAACGCTTTTATCACTCTAAATAGAACAAATATTTATGAGGTCTGAATGACCCCTTCTTCGCGCCGGTAGTTATAATTTGTCCTTACTAGTTCGGGCTTTAATTCTCACAAAATGTGTTTGTTTCTTTGTTTCTTTGTGTTAGATTCTTCTAGATATTGGTATTTTGGTAGTAAATACGTTTAATTGCAGTGCTCAAAAAAGAAAATTGAAAACTGTGTTGCATTCACCGTAAACACAACACAATCACCCATTTAAAATGAGCATCAATGAATTGTACACCTTACATGTTATACTAGTTGCAAAGAAATAGCCTGTGCAATAATGTTGAACTAGCCACTACGTTAGGCGATCCATAAGTCAAATAACTGTATAAAAAATCGCTGATGGAGGGCGATGCAGACAGAGAAGGGCACACGACGTTGACATCACGAATTACAGAAATACAACGCGCGTCCATGTGCTACATGATAAATTGTTTCTAGAAATTGTAGCATCGTCAAAGCACTACATCTCTTATCTAAGAGCGACTGACAATTCTAACAATACTGCTATTGATCGGAATTATTAGACGTTTTTTTCTTATCAATTTAATTTTTTTATCAGACACCAATATTGATCAAACAATCAACAAAATTCACCAATTTGATGTAAACGTACAGAAAATTGGACCACAGTAGACATAAATGTACCGCGTTTGATCATAATCATACAATGACGTTAAGCTTATTTAATATTTAGTTATGTTTTAACATCTTTATTTCGCAAAACTTAATGTGCGTATGTACGAAGTTTGATCGATAAATTTCCTTAAACTTTTTTATCGGGTAAATACCGTTTTCATGTTACACGCTTAACATTAATCTTCATATTATGGTGATGATCTTTCGTTTCGTGCTGGTGTTCCTTTCTCTTAAAAGTCTTGCTTTAATCACTTTATATTTGGAACGAACTAATATATTTAACCCATTTATGCCTAGCGTATAGAAAAAAATGCATAGGCAAACAGCGTAGATCCAGATGAGACGCCGCATGATACGGCGTCTCATCAGGGTCTGCGCTGTTTGCTTAACGGATTTTTTGTAAGAAATATTCTAAATATAGAAATAAATATACTAGACATCCCTAATTTTGGAAATAAATTGATCCAATTTAGAAGGATGGGAGAGACCACTAGGCATAAATGGGTTAAATAAGGTCAGTACTCGCTACTTTGTCAGTTAGTGGACATAATATTTGATGCATGAAGATAACACTATTCTCTAGGGATGAACATGGAAGCGTAGGCATCGCAAATGGTGCGGATCGATGGCGGAAACAATCGATATTATCCCATGATACTGGAATAACATGAGATGGCAATAAAATATTCAAAGTGAAACCCCTCCAAGCGTTGGAAAGCGAAACGATCGGTTGTACCATATAATCGTGTTTTAAACAACAAAGTGATCGCATACATGATAAAAGTGTGATTGACAGTACAATTAACGTTTACACTTTTTTTTTGGAGCGTTTGAGTTTCAGCTTCCAGTGGTGTTAATATTATAATTAACGTTAACAAAGTGTCGGTTTTAGTCCGTTATATAGTTATAAATGGGTCGATATAAATATATATAGGTGAATACGGTTGCTTTAATATGAAGAGGAGTTGTAGTTTTATTTAAAACAAATAATGCCTTATAAAGCTATAATTTAACATATTGTTATTTTCTCAGACTCTTGCAAGTTAAACTAGCATATCTTGCTGAAAATGTGTTTCTTGACCATTCGTATTGTTGCTTCTTGGGATATTTGCTTTTCTCTGTAAAAAAATAAACCATTTTCCAGAAGTACTGATCATTTACTATACATGTACAATGTATATTCGTAACATATTGTGAAGACTCTTCGTAAATGACTTCAAATCAACTTTAGTTTGGTTGTATTATGACGTTGACTAGATATGTATTCTACATTTTAAAGACTTAAATTCGCGGAAAATTGCTTCAACTGTTGATATACATGTATACACATGCGGAAAGGTTAGTTTAAATCTTTTGAATTAGTTTTACTTGCGATCTCAATATGTTATTGCTTTCCGAGACATTTTATTTTAATCAAAGTAATAAAACATTGCTAAAAGCATGCAAAAACTAAAAACTATAACTATTGAGTACATTTGAAGGGTGAACAAACAAACTTGGAAGGAGCCATAGAATGCCATGTTGTTGTTTTTTTCTGGTTTTTGCAGCATTTTATTGTTTAAGCCATACAAGAAACATCGATACTTTGAAACAAGAAATCGATAAAACAAACAGTTACCCACCAGCTTTTGTCTCGAGATATCATCCATCTAATACATTTTTCATTAATCATCAAGGTTTGATGAATTGTAAGTGGTTTTCATCATATTTTGCATACACAAATGTATGTAAGTTGAACTAAAAATACGATGAAAACGTGTAGGCGCGCACGCAGGAAAAGTATCGTCAAGACTTCGGTAACGACGTTCTGTAGCTGCATTTAAATAGATTATTTTTAAACAACACCAACACATTGTGTTTGCAAGTATTTCGATTGATTATGTCAGGAAAAATATGTTTTTTATAACAACACCATTGTTATCTACCTACCAAACAACACTAGGCGAATTTGTCAATACAGTGTGATTTTGTCTGATTGCTGTCTCAAGTCTTTAACGTGGTCAGATTATATCCAATATGTAGGTTGATTTGTTTGTATATTGGTATATAACATTGTAAATAATCGGTTTTTGAAAATGGTATAATGTAAAATTATCATACCAGAATAACATTATTTTTTTAGACCTCAATATTTATTCTAATATTATTACAGCTGCACACAGGAAAGATATATGCCAAAACTTTTCATAAGAACATAATTTCTTTTAGCATACATTCCCCAACATCCACAATGTTATTATGTTATAGATATTTTGTTTTCCTTTTCATAAAAACATAATTTATACTAAATACTGTATGTCCTATTTGTTTTTGCAGCAGAGCAGGGTTTTTGTGTATATTTTTGGTGGTGCAGACATGTTTGTCTGTGTTCTTTGCTTTTTGTTCCTTGTTTTAAATTCCTGTTTACATGCTTTTATATCTTTCATAAGTGTATTGTTAAAATTTTGTCTGCTTTATATGCCACTGAAAATTTACCATATTCTATATTATGATCGAATACCGATACTATGTTTTTGTACCTACTGGACATGTTTTAAAATAGAAACTTACTGGACAAATCCACACAATAATATTTACACACCCTCCCTTTCTTTAAATGATTAAATTATGCACTCTGAATGTAAAAGGGCTAATCAATAAAGACAAACGCATTAAAATCTTCAAATGGTTAGACGAAAAAAAATATAATATATGCCTACTACAAGAAAGTCACTTGACACATACTTTAACACAAACCTTAAAAGATGAATGGGACGGGGACATCTACCTCAGTGGACAATATACAAATAAACAAGGCATTGCCTTTCTGATAAAAAGTAACATAGGGATCACAGTTGATAATTTTAACGAAATAATAATTGGCAGACTAGCAAGTATAGATATCAAAATACATGAAACACAACTAACATTAATTAACGTTTACGGTCCTAACATAGATGATATCACATTTTACGAAACATTACAATCTTTTATAATTAATAACCAAGATAAAAATATTATAATCGGTGGTGATTTCAATACTGTCCTGAACCCATTATTAGATAAAAAGAATGGAAACCTTTATACTCATTCTAAAAATAGAAATATTTTAAATAACATAATTGAAAACTACAATATGATAGATATCTGGCGCACAGTATACCCAAACGAAAGCAAATTCACCTGGCACTCAAACACAAAACCAACAATATTTTGTAGACTTGACTATTTTTTAATATCTGAATCTCTTTGCAACATTATTGACACATGTAACATAAAACCAGGATTTATGACTGATCACTCTCTAGTTGAACTTAAACTGCATAATATACAACCTGAAAGAGGCCCAGGATACTTTAAAATTAACAACAGCATCTTATTGGATACACAATATCAAACACAAATAAAACAGGAAATATTAAATACAGTTCAAAATAATAAAGATGCAAACCCAAACACCTTATGGGAAGTAATTAAAGGAAATATACGTAACACAACAATTAGATACACATCATTTAAACAAAAAGAAACACACAAACTTGAAACTGAAACCATCAAAACCATTGAAACACTTGAAAAACAATTGCATCAAACAAACACAAATGATACCACCGACATTGAAAATGAAATAACATTAAAAAAACAAATATTAGATGGAATCTATCATACACGTCTCAATGGAATAATACTAAGAGCGCGTGCACAGCATGTTGAACACAATGAAAAAAATACAAAATACTTCGCAAACATTGAAAAACGTAGAAGTGAACAAAAAACTGTACACAAATTAGTAGTCAATGGCAAAGATATAACAAACATGACTCAAATACTAGAAGAACAACGTTTATTTTTCGAAACCCTCTATAAACGAAAAAATGTTGAAAATAACACCCTTTTTAAAAATACACATCACGCTTTAAACGAAGAGGAAAAACAACTGTGCGACGGATTGCTTAATGAATATGAATGTGGATTAGCCCTAAAAGATATGCAAAATAACAAAAGCCCAGGATCTGATGGCATCACAATCGAATTTTATAAAATATTCTGGAATGATATAAAAACACATCTAATTAATTCACTAAACTATTCATTTAACAACGAAAACTTAACTACGCTACAAAAACAAGGTATTATATCACTTATTCCAAAACCTGGAAAAAACTTAGAATCCTTATCAAACTGGCGCCCGATTAGTTTACTAAACAATGATTATAAAATTGCAACTAAAAGTATAGCAAACAGAATAAAAAAAATATTACCAGCAATCATTTCAAGATCTCAATCTGGTTTCATAAAAGGACGTTACATTGGTGAAAACGTTCGTCTTATCCAAGAATGCATAAACTATTTCAACAATTCAAATAATCCTGGTCTAATTTTCTTTGCAGACCTCGAAAAGGCATTCGATTCGCTTGATCATTCATTTATGTTCTCTTGCTTAGAAAATATGAACTTTGGTGAAAGTCTCATTCAATGGGTCAAACTATTTTATACCGATATTAACAGTTTAATCATTAACAATGGCTTCTTTTCAAACAGTTTTAACATCGAACGAGGGGTTCGACAAGGATGTCCACTCTCATCATCGCTATTTATTATCTGCATCGAGTATCTATCACATCACATCCAATCAAATAAACACATAAAAGGCATATCACTAGAACCTGACGAAGAAATCAAACAGTCCCTATTTGCTGACGATGCAACTTATTTTTTAAACGACACTTACGATTCTTTCCATAACCTAATAGAATCGCTAACCCTTTACGGAATGACATCGGGTCTGAAACTAAACAAAAGTAAATGTACTGTGCTACGAGTAGGTAAATTAAAACAAAATAATGTCCAATATAAAAAAGAAATGAAATTTAATTGGACATCCGATGAAGCCACAACGTTAGGAATTACTTTCACAAATAATGAAAAAGATACAGTTCTTAAAAACATACTACCTAAATTACAGAATTTTAAAAACTGCTTAAAATCATGGCATCACCGTAAACTTACACTTATCGGAAAAAACACAGTATTGAAAACGTTTGCACTTCCTAAATTAATTTATGTATTAACAGTCCTCCCAAATCCACCAAATGATATTATTAACGATATAAAATCAGCAATATTTAATTTCATATGGGACGGTAAGCCTGATAAAATAAAACGAACTCAGTTAATTCAATCTGTAGAAAATGGAGGTATCCAATTAACGAACATTGACTCATTCTTGAATGCAATCAAATGCAGCTGGGTTAAAAGATACCTAGATAATGCCAATACAAGTAAATGGAAATTATTCTATCAGAAAATTCTAAAAAAATATGGTGACTCCTTACTCTTTGAATGTAACATCAGCAATACTATCTTACATGAAATTGCAAACGAAAACATTTTTCTGTCTGATGTTCTATCAGCATGGAGTGATGTCACTCATAACCTAGAAACCCAAACAAGCAGCAAAACTATTCTATGGAACAATAAAGACATAACTTCAAACAATAAGACGTTTTTCTATAAAGATTGGTTTGAACGAAGCATTAAATATGTCGACCAATTATATGACTACAGAATTAAGGATTTCTACTCTTTTAATGATATATGCTACATATACGGAATACCTTCAAATAATTTTTTGAAGTACTACACATTAATCAAAAGCATACCCATACATATTAAATCTAAAATCAATACATATAATACACCATGTACTCAAACAACATTCGTAGAAAATATACTTGGAAGAAAAAACAAAACAAATAAAATATTTTACACACTACAAATTAAAAACCCTACAGAAAACTCAAAAACCCAAAATAAATGGCAAGTCCTTTTCGGAGTACATGAACTTAATTGGAAACACATATTTACCATGCCATATAAAGCAACTATTGAAAGCACTCTGAGAAATTTTCAATATAAATACATTCATAGAATTATAGCTACAAATAAATATCTCTTTAAATGCAAATTAACTAATTCAAATCTGTGTGACTTCTGCAGTGAAAACATCGAAACTATAGAACACCTGTTTTGGGAGTGCAAACACATCCAGCCTATTTGGAATCAATTAACATCTTTTCTTGAACAACAGCAACTAAACGTTAAACTATCTTTCTTAAATGTAAGTTTCGGAATTTACTCATTGAAATCAAAAGATTGTAATAATATTGTGAATTTTATTCTTATAATGATGAAATTGTTCATCTTTAACATGAAGTTCAAAAAACAAGTACCAAATTTTAATTGTTTTATCTATAGTCTCAAACTTAAAGTCCAGATTGAGAAAGAAATAGCCCTCAGTAATGACACATTACAAAACTTTGAACAAAAATGGAATCGGATTAAATTCTCATGATGTTTGTCCACTTATATACTTTTCACACTAATGTAAGTTTATCTTTCTAAAATATTTTTGTATGTTTTTTTTTTTTCAATCTTATAAGATCATTTTGAATATACAACGAAACACACAAGTCCAGTATGCTTTCTTCCGACTTAATACAACTCATCATTTATCATAACAATTCTTCTATTATTTTTTTCTTTTCTCTTTAAAAAAAATACATATTAGCATATCTTGTATAACATGTCTGAACTTTATTGCTTTGTACAATCACTATGTTGTATATATTCATGTATACATTGTATGTATTATATTGAATAAAAAAAAAAAAAAAAAAAAAAAAAAAAAAAAAAAAAGTATTTCGATTTGTATTGTTTGGTTCTTGAAATGTCATTATTGTGCCCGTTGCAACCTATTTATGTTTTTCTTGAACATCATTTTTGCACAGCGATATCATAACATATATTGTTGTGAAGATCACATGGCGAAGTAGTTTACGTACCTGCTGCATTTAACTCATAATATTTTTTTATAAAACCTTTGATGAGAACTTAAAAACGACTTCCTTTTTCATTAAAAATGCTGCAGCCAAAAATTAACGTTGATGTACTTTTTATTGGTGACTGTTGAGTGTAACATAGACGCATATGCATTTGACAATAAATCACATATAAACCCTGTGAAACTCTAGTTGCATTAGCACAAACTATATAGGTAATATTTGGTTATATATTGTCCTAAATAATTAAGGTAGATGATGAATTGCCTTGTGTGGAGAACTAGCGAACGCTCACAATATGCGGATAATATTGTTAAAGTTCAATAATAAATATTCGTTTAACTGCTATTTGGTAATTCTTTTTTACACATTTATGTCGGTGGTTCGGATACAAAATGTAGAAGAGGTCTTGCATTTTACCAGTATTTATGTATAAAGTACAGAGGAAACGTTCATTATTGCAAATACCACCCACGCCAAAACCACCGGCACTAATACAATTATATAGAGACAGACGCGTTCAATAGGATAAGAAGTGTTCTAGGCGTGGCCTGAATTTGACATGAAAGCCAAATGTAGGTTTTCCGGTTTTAACAAGTGAACCTTTTTATTAAAGACCTGGTTTGAGAAACGTCTGGTTTATCCTTGAGGCTTTCGACTCGGTGTATCGATCAAATATAAACTATATTAAAATATATATTATCTTTATACACAAATTATTTCCCCGCTGGTGACTTTGTACTGTTTACTGCACTGTATTAGATTTTTGCTTATCGCTGGTAAATGTAAGAACGCGAGCATCACATCGTGGTGAAAGTCCACTTGGATATAATAAGCCGTATTTGGCAGGATCAACGAATGGATTGTTAAAATATTCTTTTAAATCAACGTTGACGATGATGGAACCAAGCATATTAAGCATACAATCCATTGCATTTTTGGAAAACCTATTTATCAGTAAATAAATGTGTATGTATGAATAACGCAAATTCTTTGCAATATTATGCATAATGCTATTTGCTTGTTTGCTACCAGAAAACTATCATATGGATTTCTCCAAGAGAGTTGGCTAAATCAGCACTCTGGTAGAAACGGACCGGTTTTTATACGCACTATTATTATAATTAAATCCAGCATTCATTTTCCAGAGAACCTCTAGCTGATTGTTCTTTGGTGCACATTTCCAGGAAAGCAATATGGCACCAAGTGAAACAATATTTTTGTAAGATAGAAACGAGGATGAAATTTTATTTGCAAACGTGTAGCTCAATATCCCAGCCTTCATTAACTGTAAATCATAAGGATATTATATGAACGCTTTGCATTTCTGTTTACGTTTAACGGATGATACATAACCGAACTATATGTGTCTTGTTCTGAGAAAACCGGGCTTAATTCATGTGCGTGAAGTGTCGTCCCAGATTAGCCTGTGCAGTCCGCACAGGCTAATCAGGGACGACACTTTCCGCTTTTATGGTATTTTTAGTTTCAAGGAAGTCCCTCCTTACCGAAAATCAAGTTTAGGCGGAAAGTGTCGTCACTGATTAGCCTGTGCGGACTGCACAGGCTAATCTGGGACGACACTTTACGCACATGAATTATGCCCAGTTTTATCAGAACACGACACATATTATAATCATAAGCTTTCTTGCTGAGCAGTTCTTTGTCATTATTATGTTCGGTCAACCTTTAAAACATACACAAAGTCATGTTTGAGCATAATCATTTTGTTCACACATTTTGTGTCAGATACAAAATCACTAATACAAATACATCTTTGTTAACTGTTGATTACGATTACATGTTTATAACAATAAGTAATTAAAACGTATGAACGTGTTAATGACATCTGCTTTAAAATATACCCATACACCCGCTTGTTTATTGACTTCCCAGCGTAATGGATTGGCCGGAATGTAATACTGTATTTTTCCGGAAAAAATTCACTATCCAAGTTTCCCTTCAGCTTTTACAAGATTTCAATACGCTCTCATTTTACAATCACAAGCCACAAAAGAACTTAAGGTTTATTTAGTAAAACATATTTTCTTTTAAAGGGGCTGTCAACCAGATTGACGAAAAAAGGAAAAGTTCTAAAATACCGTTTGTTTTTAAGAATTAGTAGTTTTAATTGATTAAAAAATCACGACTGGTATATAACATTACTTTAAAAAAGTTGTTAGATTTCCATATTTTCAGTATAGTCGGTAATAAAATTTTACTAGGTATGTCTACCAGGTAACTACCAGTTACCTTATAAATAACGCAAGTAGATTGATCATCATCGTCACGTGGTAAACCCAGGAATGCAAATTGCGCATGCGTAGAGACTTATTTATATTTTATACATAAAATGATCAATCTACTTGCGTTATTTATAGTGTGTGTATCGATATGCCACCTATTTTTGCGATGTACTTTCGATTTCACATCGCGAAAATTTATTACCGAATATAGATCTACTGAAAATATGAAAACATAACTTTTTTCAAGTAATGTAATATATCAGTCGTGATATTTTAATCAATGTAAACCAATAATTGTAAAAAAATACGGTATTTTAGAACTTTTCTTTTTTCTTCAATCTGGTTAACAGCCCTTTTAAAGCTTGTTTATCGACAATGACACTGTAATATAGCAACAAACGAAGAATGAACTGGAATCTTAACATTAACCGTTGAACTCAGTCATAAAGTACACTATTTTATCCGTTTTCAACCGTGTAGAAATTAGAAAGATAACGCCAGTATTGGCACATGGTTGAAAAACAAAACAATGATACTTTATAACAATGATGTAATTCAATTAATGTATAACAAAGATTTGATTGCAAAAATGCGCACCAGCATGTCTTTTTCTGCTGAATCTGAAATAACCTGTGGATAGCTTGTCTACTAGAATGTTGTTAATGAATTTCGGTTTTGAATGAATGAACGTGACAACAAAATGTCCGTCGTATAGTACTGCATACCAAAATACCAATCAGACTGATGGATGCTCCCAAACATTTAGAATGATAAAACGCAAAGTAAAAGTATACACTTTATACAAACATGCGTACTGACACTTGTGGCTCGTATGTTCTTGTATTATAAAAAGATCGATGATATAGAATGTAGTTTGATGGTGCTCCGTTTATGAATAAGTATTGACCTATTTTAATGGATAAATACTATATTTATCAATAAGTATAATGTCCACGAGTTTTTGTCCAAATACGGAAAATACTTGTTCCTCTTACATAGCGTTAAAATAAACAAATGGTTGCTATAGTCAGAATCCCTCTCCAATACATAGCGAGGTATCATTTGCACCTTTATACCCAATGCTCGATTCCTGAAAAATCTTTTTAAATTTATGTTCATGTAAGAACGTTATAGATATTGGTGTGTTGGAAGAAAATATGTTCAGTTGCAGCTTTCAAGACAATTTTTTAAAACTGCGTTCAAACATTTCTCAATCAAAAACAAGCGCACATTTAAATTGAGTTTTATCAATAAATTGACACATTATATTTTATAATATTGTTACAGAGACAGCCAGTGCAAGAATTGTGAACTAGCTTTAATTTTGAGTCATAACTATAATGTAAGTTTTCAGATACATAACATGTATTGAACATTGCGTTTACATCACGAGTTGCATACAGTCATATGATCTAAAAGCCAAATACAAAAACAGAAAGGCATTTTGTTTTTAACATGAGTACTTTTCAATACTTGAATGTGAAACTAAAAGTGTCATTAAATGCTAGACATATTTCACGTAAAATAATAAATGTCAACAATAAACACGCGGTCGTGTGCTGAATTATTAACTCTTTTAGACAACGTTACATCGAAAAAGTAGTTCTTTTTAATACTGACTGAAAATTTGAACAGTATGCTACTTCAAATGGGAAGAATGCGTTAATGTTTCTTTTAATCTATTTTACCAAACGATACCAAACACTATTGAACCAAAACCCAACACAAGTCAACACTTGGATCTCATCGTTCAGGAAATTCGACCGTTTTCGCCTCCTGTGAGACATTAATGTTCCGTGTTTTGTTTGCGGTTCCAGACGAATGTCGAACGAATAGATTATTAAGTGTAAGAGGTCTTTCCACGCTTGAGACTGCATTACGTGTTGCCTCGGAACAAGGACCAGCACTCGGACGTAATTAGACGCATAACAGTTGGGACGCATTTGAATATAGCCGCAATGTCCAGTTTGTTAGTTGTTGCTGAAATGTTTTCTATTTTAATGTATAGACTCCTGTCCATATAAACGAAGCATAACACAAAATATAAGTATTGTCATTTTGATTCAATAAATACATAGATTAGAAATTGTACTAGATTGATATCTATCAACGCACTTGTAATATAATTATAATATATATTTCAATTTCCACATAGATTCTTACCAATATACCAACTCATATAGGACAATGTTTAACTATTTTAAACCCCAAAATGGCGTTAAGAATTTGCTTTCGCACAAGTAAATGTACATATGTGGCTTCTTCGATTAATGTTCTGAAACTTTTACGCATCTGGCAAATATCGTTGTCATTTTCCATATAGATATTAATCGTTATATTTATATGACGTTTTGTTCCGTGTTGGTGTTCTTTTCTCTAAAAAGTCTTGTTATTTGTGAGCGTTAGCTCACAAATAATGCAGACCGAATTTGACAAATCAGTATGACATAGCTACGCTAGGAACCGTAACCCGTGACTGCCTGTGTGGTTAACTCCAGTACAATTTAGCAGACGACAGAATGCTAAAAGCGTCTACTCTAACCACCGCATCTGCCTGTTCTCACTGGTACAGTACATAGAGTGTATTTAACAGCTTGTAAGACAACGTTGGCCAGTCTAGTGTTTATCATTGAAATCTGTACATATTGGCTGCTTTCAGGGAAAACGGGGCTTTATGCATGTCAAATAAGATTAGCCTGTGCACACTGATTATCTGTATCAATGATTTGGAAAAAACACACACACACACATCGCGACCTGTGTTTTAAGGATGTTCGATCGTTTCCACTTTACGGTAATTGATTCTCTATATCGTGAAAATTAAAAACCTTTATATATTTTCACGGTTTCAAAAGATTAGGTTGGAATAAACGAGTGAAAATTCTAGTTTTACTGTTTTGATTATACGCCTATAAATTTTCGGCATTTACATATTTTCTGCAATGAAACCAAGCGTTCGATTGCTTGACGTCACTTCGTGATCGACATCGATGAAACGCTTGCTTACGCTGTAGATGTTATTTTCTGTGCAAATACAAGCGTCTATTGATAACGAAACGATAATGTGTCAACAATGAGAATCAGATACTTGGCTCAATAATTTTCATTTAAAATGTCTAATTTTGATATAATTCGGAATACAAAACGAAACTTAAAAGTTTTTTTTAAACGTAACAAAGAACAATATGGATTTCAATAGAAATACTATTTCCACCGACAATCAAGATTTCCGGTATGACCACTGTTATTTTGACGATTTTTCTATCGGATCGTCGGTAAGCGTGACCACATGTGACAACAGCGATGCCAGTTGGAAAATTAGTAGACGTGTCGTTGAACTCGACACATTGGCCGAATCGCTTTCAGCATGCAGTTCTTGCCAAGTGCCCATGAATTTACTTAACACAGTAGGAAGCAGGGATTTCGGACAGGCATGTGTTAATGTGAAATTATGTATTTCTACTATTATAACCGAGACTATTCAGAGTTAAAATACCAATTTATTTACACTATTTACAAGATAAGAGCAATTGATGTTTCTCGCTTCGTCTCGGTCCTTCGAATGCCAGAGTTGAACCCGCATCGTCTGTCGTCACTACCGGTACGCACTTAAAACCCGCACTACTCGTCTGGTCTACGTCCCGTCTTCTCTCGGCTCGGTACGGATCGGGGGCAAAGTCACAACACTCCCCCCGACTTTATTGAAGAAGGCCGCTGGACAGGATAGTTGACTAGTAACGAGATGATACCGGTATACTAAAACAGACGATTATCTTCAAACATTTAGGCATTCTATACGGAATCAATTCACTTTAGGACTGAAAAGCCCCAAGCACCACACTTTAAGCTAAAAATTCTTAAAAATTCAAAAAAACTTATTGGGACCGGATAAGCCCCAGTATAAGTTAAATTGAAACTTTATAGTAAAAAAGAAACTTATTAGGACAGAAAAGCCCCAGTATAAGTTTTTTTCACTGCTGGGATCAATAAACCCCACTCTTACTTTTTTATTGCCCTGTTGGGGTCAATAAACCCCAATTTTTCTTCAATGCTGGGATCGATAAACCCCAATTTTTCTTCAATGCTGGGATCGATAAACCCCAATTTTTCTTCTTCAATGCTAGGATTGATAAACCCCAATTTTTCTTCTTCACTGCCACCTGGATCCCAGACCTTGCTCTGTATTCCACCGAAATCTAACTCCTTGGGGCATAAAAACCCCAATCTAAAGTTATTTTCAGCGCTGGGATCTATAAACCCCAATTTTTCTTTTCCTCCTGGATCCCAAACCTTCCTGTCGGTTTCACCATGCAGCCCTGCGCAGCTGTCCATCTGTGACTCCTGACTTTTCTGAACCTGACATAGTTCATCTCCATCTGCTGCGTCTTCATTGTGCAAATGGTCAACTTCATCTTCTAGATTAGGCGCTAAACTTGCACTCCCCTCAACCGTTTTGTTTACACGTATGTTTGTCCAACTACCTGTTGCAAGAGTAACTGCCTCGTCCACCTCTTCAATGAACTGACCCCACTGCTTTTCCGCCCTGGTGCAATAAAGACATCCATCACAGGGTAAGTCACTTAGCTTTATCCCGGATAGATACGAAAAACACGGCGATAACCCATCTGGAACCCGCGAAAGTGCATCCGCATTCCTATGTTTCGCCCCCGGTCTATGCTGAACCACCATATGGTACTGCGATAGTTCTTCTATCCACCTAGCTATCTGTCCCTGAGGATCTTTAAAACGCAGCAACCAGGTAAGGCTTAAGTGGTCTGTTCTCACCGTGAACACTCTTCCAAGTAGGTAGTATTTATACTGTCTTGTAAAACGGACTATTGCCAATAATTCTTTACGAGTGGTGCAATATTTCCTCTGTTCGGGAGTCAAAGTAAAGCTGCTGTAGGAAATTACTTTCTCTTTCCCTTCCTGCACTTGACTTAGCACTCCTCCTATTCCTGTATCAGACGCATCTGTATCAAGAATAAAGTGATCAATGCCATTGGGAAGTGACAGTACCGGAGGTTGCGTCAGCGCCTCTTTCAACGCGTCAAACGCCAACTGATGCTCTACATTCCATTTGAATGTATTCTTCCCGGTAAGGTTGTACAAAGGTTGAGCCATGTCTGCAAAACCCTTTACAAATGATCGATGGTAATTGACAAATCCCAAAAAGCGCTCTACATCTTTTGAACATGTCGGTATCGCCCAATTTGCAACAACTTCAGTGTCCTTCGACGCCATACAAAGTGTGTTCCCAGTGACAATTCTGCCCAGGAACTCTACTTCTTCTTGAAAGAAGATACATTTCTTTGGTTTCAATTTTAAACCATGTTTCCTTAATCGGTCAAAAACTTCTCTTAGATGTGTAAGATGTTCAAGGAATGACTTTCCCAACACCAGAATGTCGTCAAGGAACGCCAGTACAGTTTTCCAGGTCAACCCTCTCAATACTAAGTTTACAACTCTTGAAAATGTTGCTGGGGCGTTCGTAAGGCCAAAACCAATCCTCACATGTTCAAAGAGACCATACTTGGTAATGAAAGCGGTTTTCTTTTGATCTTCTGCTTTAACCTTTACTTGCCAGTATGCTGAATTTGCATCAAGCTACGAAAACCAGATGTTTCCCGAGAGCGTGTCCAGACAATCTTCAACCAATGGCAACGGAAAGGTATCCTTGACTGTGACGTTGTTCAATTCCCTGTAATCAATACACCACCTTACAGTTCCATCACGCTTCCGTATTAAACCAGGTGCAGATGCCCACTCTGACGTAGACTCATGTATCACGCCTGCGTCGAGCATCTTCTGAAGATGTGCCTCCTCCTCCCCTGCAAAACATGCTGGAGTCCTGCGTATTCTTTGCTTCACAGGCTTAGCATCACCAGTGTCAATAGTGTGCTCGATTTTTGTGAAATTTCCCAAGTCGAATTCATTCATTGCAAAAACATCTTGGTACTCAATCAAAAGATCTGCAAGTTGTTTCTGTTCTTCAATGTTCAGCTTGGAAATGGACGCCTGATACACATCTTTCAAGTGATCTGGAACTGTTGGTGTATTATCTGTTTTTTTCATGTGACTGGCTTACCTTGGGATTATAAACCCCATTCTTCTGTAATCTGTCAACGCTGGGATTGTAAACCCCATTCTTCTGTGATCTGTCAACGCTGGGATTGTAAACCCCATTCTTCTGTGAACTATCAACGCTGGGATTGTAAACCCCATTCTTTTCTCCAAGGTCTTCTTCAACAACACAACACTCAAAAACATTGCCAATGATTTTGCCTTTCTTGAGTGTCTGATAATGTTCTGAAGGATTCAAAAGACAGATGACTGGTTCTTGTCCCTTTGATCGTACCACCCTAGGTGCTAAAAGTTCCAACTCCTCGTTCTTTTGAAAGTAAAAGTCTGCATTCATTTCTGATGACAAGGTGCATTTAACTCTCAGTACTGAATTAGGTGGTATTACAGTTCTTCGAGGAATGATTACCCTGGCAACCTTTGGTGTACTTTCCTTAAAAGAAGTAAGAACGGGTATACGTTCACCGTTGAGAAGTAGAGTATCAGAAGCCATGTCATGAAGAATTCCCAAATGATGTAAAATATCATGGCCTAGCAGCATATCATCATTAATTGGAGCTACATAGACACGTTCTTTAAAAGTCTGATTTCCTAATGTAAGTCCAATTGGTTTGATTATAAAACCCTTTAAGATTGAATCCTTATCAGCCAATTGCATTTGAACATCTTTGACTTTGGATGGTTTTCTTTCCAATTTGTCATACACATTGGTTGATATAATAGTTATTTCAGCACCGGAGTCTATTTTCGCCAAAACCGGAATGTTACCAACTATTATTTTTACTGCAGATGACCCTCCTGTTACTATTCGTATGGAACCTTCGCTTATTTCTGATGGTGTTTCCTGTTTTAAAGGAGTGACACACGCAGCATCTGATGTTTGAGTAGTTTTTAAGAATTCACTTTCATGTACATGTTCAATTTCATTCATTTGGATTGTACTTGATGGTGTTTCCATACTTTGGTTCGAACATTGTGAGCCTTGATCTACTTTTGGCAGGGTGGCTGGCTCGATACCTCCTGCCCCTTCAAGTTTAAAGTCTGTTGACGGGTTGGCTGGTTAGATGCCTCCTGCCTCTTCCAGTTAAAGTTCTGTGGGCCTCTTTCTTTAGGAACATTTAATTTTCCTTCTTTTCCAACTCGTGCTTGTTCTTCTTTAAAGTGTATGCACTCGCGCTGCATGTGCCCTCGTTTGTTGCAGAAATAGCAAAAACCTCTGAACGCTTCTTTAGGTTTGGAGCTGTTAGATGGTTCTGCTTTAACCAACTTTTCCATCAAAAGGTCCAATTTCTTTTCCAATCTTGAAATCTTGTCTTCTGAACTGCTAACTGCATTCACGGAGTTATTTTTCTGGCGCGACACCTTACCGTCAACTGCTGTACTGATGTACTGATGGTGGCGAACCAGGTCTATTGCCCCTTGCATCGATTTTGGTCGATTTAAGCACGCATGTTTCCCTGCTTCTTTATCCAGACATCCCTGGCAGAATCTTGAAATAACCTCTTCCGTACAATATTGTTCTGGAAGGTCACGAAAGGCTGGCATTGCCAAGGAGAGGACTCTATCTGCTCAGTCTTCCAACGATTCATTTTGATTCTGGGTTGCCTGTTGAAATTTGGCTTTGCTCGTTTCTGGTAACTCTTTGGCCCCAAAACGGCACTCAAGCTTGGCCATCATGTCAATGAAGGTAATGTTTGGTCCTTGCTGCCGATGAATGGAGAAGAAGTCCAATGCTTTTCCTTCTAAGCACCAGTTCAAGTAGTCCAAGCTTTCACTGGCTGACCATTTGTTGACAGTGCGATAGCTCTCAAATTTCTGTCTGAAGGATAGCCATCTGGTGGAACCATCGTACTTGAGGTTTTTGGGCAAGTCTTTCGGATTACCTCTCCTCACTGGGCTTCTTTCATATGATGGAGATCGATCCTCCCTTCTATGTCCCGCATCGACGACTTCTTGTTTGGGACCATACGCCCCAGTATAGAATTCTTGTTTGGGACAATACGCCCCAGTATTGAATTCTGGTTTGGGACAACACGCCCCAGTATAGAATTCTGGTTTGGGACAATACGCCCCAGTATAGAATTCTTGGTTCGGACGATACGCTCTAGCATCGACATCTTGCTTGGAATGGTACACCCCTGCATCGACGACTTCTTGTTTGGGACAATAGGCCCCAGGATAAACTGCTCTGTGATGATTCGCCTCAGCAAAGACTTCTGGTTTGGGACAATACGCCCCAGTATTGAATTCTTTTTTGGAGCTATAAGCCCCAGTATAGAATTCTTGTTTGGGACAATACGCCCCAGTATTGAATTCTGGTTTGGGACAACACGCCCCAGTATAGAATTCTGGTTTGGGACAATACGCCCCAGTATAGAATTCTTGGTTCGGACGATACGCTCTAGCATCGACATCTTGCTTGGAATGGTACACCCCTGCATCGACGACTTCTTGTTTGGGACAATAGGCCCCAGGATAAACTGCTCTGTGATGATTCGCCTCAGCAAAGACTTCTGGTTTGGGACAATACGCCCCAGTATTGAATTCTTTTTTGGAGCTATAAGCCCCAGTATAGAATTCTCGTTTGAAAACAGCATCGACTGCTGGTTTAGGGCGATACGCCCCAGTATCTACTTCTTGATAGGGACGTCTTTTTCTGTAGGTAATGAAGTCTATATCTTCATCTTCTGACTTCGGACTAGAGGTTCTAAACCTTGTAGGCCCTTCAAACTGCAACCTTACTGCAGGGTTTGAAACACTGATTGCTGATTTGGATCCATCAACATCTGGTCTACCCCTCTTGATTGACGGAGTGAGTGCTGGTCTTCTCAACCCACTTGAAATAACATCAGTAAGGCGTGAAATCTCGAGGTCGAGTTCTTCCTGCTGTCGATCCAACTGCGTCCTCCAGGCACTCAAATCAGCATCAGTGGGACTTCTCATGGTTGTTCTTGCATATAGTTCTGCCTGCTGACGATCCAATTGTCTCATCCAGGCGCTCAACTCAGCCCCAGTTGGACTTTTTATTGTTCTTTGTGAAGCTGTTGAGGATGCCCTTTTCCTACTGTCCGTTGGGTCAAGATGTGCCATTGTGTCAAACTTAAATGCTCAATTTAGTAAGATTTAGATTTAATTCAATCAATGAAAAACTTAAACAAATGAGTCAATTATATGTACAAAAATATTTACAAAATCCCTAAATGTTTTATGAATGAATGAATTAATTCTAAATTGTGAAAGATTTGTACTAAAAAGATTTGTCAGCACACAAAAAATTATTCAAAATAACTCAAAACAAACTAAAATTAAAGTTTGAATAATTCTAAATGCATCTACAAAAAAGTGACAATCAATATATGACACAAATTGCCCACCATAGATTTGTAAGGCTTAATATTACATCAACAGCCCACCATAGATTTGAAAAATCTAATGTAGACAACAATAACCCACCATAGAGTTGTAAAGTCTTATGATGACTTCAATAGCCCACCATAGATTCGTAAAGTCTTATGATGACTTCAATAGCCCACCATAGAGTTGTAGTCTAATGAAGACTTCAATAGCCCACCATAGAGTTATAAAGTCTTAAGATGACATCAATAGCCCACCATATAGTTGTAAACGCACAATTTATGTGGGACGACGTACGACGGACAAAATGCAATCACACAAGAATTTGGAAATATGCAAGGTACGACGGACGACGTACGACGGACAAAATCCAATCACACAAGGATTTGGAAATATGCAAGGTACGACGGACGGCGTTCGACGGACAAAATGCAATCACACAAATATCAACAATTTCCTGTAATGGAATTGTGCCCTTTTTATGTCAATAATGACTCTCTTAAGATTTTTTCCTAATGCTTGCTTGTAAGAATATTTACTATTAATAATCTAACCCAAAATTTGGCTTTAGTGTCCCTTATGAATCTACTATCATATCCCCTATCAGATTTCATATGTTCAATTATACATTCAAAAGGCCAACCCAATTGGACAGTTAAATAAAGCTTCTTTTACCGGTACCAACTCTAATGTGTACGAAAAACCGCGAATGGCTACCAAGTACAAAAAATTACACCCTTTTAATAATTTTCATCCAGTAAATGATACCAAACCTTTTTTCGTCCTTACACCATTGAATGGCTACCAGAAATTCTTTTACCGGTACCAACTCTAATGTGTACGAAAAACCGCGAATGGCTACCAAGTACAAGAAATTATACCCTTTTAATAATTTTCATCCAGTAAATGATACCAAACCTTTTTTCGTCCTTACACCATTGAATGGCTACCAGAAATTACCTCCCCTATATAACTCCCAAATGACCTTAATGCACAATTAACATGCCCGTTCTTTCATCTGATAATCACGAAAGCCCAAATCTTGCTTAGCATTAACAACAATTTACTCTTAAGTAAACAAAGATGTTACATAAAGCTGCACAATAATTTGCAAAATAACACATCTTTCCCCTCACCTTAAAAAATGAAGACTGTGTCTTGCCGTGAACTGTCTAGTGCAGTGAAGCCCCAATCTTGACAGCCAACTGGATGAAGAAAGTTACAGGACAGAAGAAGCCCCGAAGTATTCTTCAAAACGATGACCTCACGTGCCTCGTGGTTTTTCTTGTTGACTTTCTCGTCCGAATAACGAATGTCAAATTTTCCTAAATTTGTCTGGTGCAGAAAAGCCCCAATTGCAAATTCACTACTTAAAAGTTTTCCCTCGTCGCCAATAATGTGAAATTATGTATTTCTACTATTATAACCGAGACTATTCAGAGTTAAAATACCAATTTATTTACACTATTTACAAGATAAGAGAAATTGATGTTTCTCGCTTCGTCTCGGTCCTTCGAATGCCAGAGTTGAACCCGCATCGTCTGTCGTCACTACCGGTACACGCTAAAACCCGCACTACTCGTCTGGTCTACGTCCCGTCTTCTCTCGGCTCGGTACGGATCGGGGGCAAAGTCACAACAGTGTTTTGGAAATACAGTGTAGCAATTGTGGTGCCATCAATAATGTGGCTTCTGGACGGAAACATGACAGAGTTTATGACATGAACACAAAGCTTGCATTAGGTAAGACTTTTTTGTCTTTTTGGTACATTGGTGCATTATATCATGATTTATTGTCTAAATTACTTTTGAATACATTCAGATAGTTATCTCAAAGTACATGTAATTCCTGTGTAGTCTACATGCATACATTTTTTTTATATTGTATTTGCTATATTTTTCCTTCATATTTTGTCTGATTAATCATTTACTGCCAGTAAACACAATTACAGTAGAATGTGAATGGTTCATTGGTTCTCCTTAGTTAAACATGTATATTTTAACCCTTTGCATGCTGGGAAATTTGTCATCTGCTAAAATGACGTCTGCTAAATTTCTAAAATGAGCATTTTCTTCGATTTTTTTCAAATAATACTATCAGAATAGCAAACAGTTTGGATCCTGATGAGACGCCACGTTCTGTTGCGTCTCATCTGGATCCAGACTGTTTGCACAGGCCTTCAAAATTCGGTTCCCGCACTGAAAGGGTTAAAGTGACATAAGTTTATTTTCTTCCTGGAGCCCTATTTATTAATACCGGTAATAAAAATGAAATTTTGCAAGTTTACAAAACATAAATCTTCTCAATTCGTCAAATACGTATTGGTTTTGAAAATAAAGGGCTTAAATTAATTATTATTTGTGTGTATGTAGATCTCTAGGTCTTATAAAATTATGAAACTTTTGTAAATTATTGACATTAAATCATATTATTTTATTCCGCATAAGCATATTCTAGCATTGTGGATTGTAAACTGTTCTGTCATTTACTGCAATCTGTTTCAGGTAAATCATAAACTGGGTGTTTCACCTGGGACTTTCACATCGAAACTGGCCCTTCCCCGTGACCTTCAGCACAAAAAAAGAAAGGCTATAGCTGTTGCTCGTGCAGCAAAACAGCGACGCATAAGACTAAAAACTGGAACGGTATTTTTAATTATGGGCATTTTATTTTTAAAACACAGTATTCTTCATGTGTATGCCCCAAATTGGCGACTTAGTTTTTGAACTGTCTGTGGGTCGGTCGGTCAGCCCGTCATACTTTTCGTGCCTGTTCTCTAATTCAAATAGTTTTCATCCGATCTTCACCAAACTTGGTCAGAAGCTGTGTCTAGACCAAGTTCGAACATGGCCATGTGGAATCCTGGGTTTCTTACAATTGTATGGATTATATTTAATATTGTTACAAAGTTGAAATATGGGGCATCCGTGTCGTGTGGACACATTTCTTGTTTGAGATTTTTTCAATAGATCCATCAATTATATATATGCAAAGTAGTAGGCACATTTTAAAGCATATGCTAATGTTTGTAAATTGATTATTGTAAAAGCATTAATGTGCTGTGTAATCATTTCTTTAAATAAAAATCGGAGATAACCCATGAAGGTGCAAGCACATTTTCCAATTTGAAATTCTGTTTTCCTGTTCAGGCATTCAAAGGACAGTGCAAGAAGTACGAGCGGGACCAACATACTGTTCAAACATAGAGGACCAAGATGTTGAAGTTACAACTTTACCCCCACCTGTACCCAAGCCTGGTCCAGCAGGGCTAGACACTACTGGGAAGGAATTTGTTTTCTTTGATTTGGAAACAAGAGGGTTAGGTAAAGTTTATTTTTAACATATTCCTTATTCACAGTGTTGCACATACAGATGTTTATCTTGGTCCAATTCAGGTATTTAGGTACTCTAAATCTCCAAAATTCAACTTCTATTAAAAAATATACATATTTACTTACATGTGTAACATAATTCAACCTGCTACTGCTGTGTAACTCGATGTGAGATATCGTGTCAATTGTTGGTCAACCTAGCATATGATTGAATTGCAACAAGAGTTATGTTCTGACTTATTTCTCATTTTGCTTTCATATAATAAATCATTCTTAATCTGTATTGATAAAATGATAGTAAATACCACTTAGATGATTCAATGTTACATTACCCACAACTGGCTAGAGTATATTATTGTGCATCATTTAAGAATTTAAACACTCTTCTCTTCGCTTCTTCAGATTTATAAATAAATAAGATGCCAAAAAACTTACTTTGATATATCCATGAATCGAAGAAAAGAGCTTTTCAATTTTTATAATAACAGTTATTATGCCCCCCCTCTGAAGAGAGAGTTTATATTGTTTTGCTGGATAAGTGTCTGTCGGTAGATCATTTAGTTTCCGATCAATAATTTGTCAACTTTCTCACGGATTGGCTTTTTACTTTCCATGTGCATAGGGATTGGACAGTATATAACACCTATTTAAATTATGGTCACTTGGTCAAAGGTCAAGATCACAATAAGTGTGAAAATTGTTTCCGATCAATAACCCTTCCACTGAAAAACTCTTAAACCACAATGCATAGAGAATGGATGTAAAGGAACCTCTTCTACGATTGTTCAAATTAAGCTTCAAAATAAGTCCTGTCCTGGGGTGGGGGGGGGCAATGTTTTTCCCTTTTATGTTTATTTTAAACACTGCAAAAGTATTTTAAGAAGTTTACATTGTACTTGGGCGAGCGACCCAAGGCTCTCTGATTAATGGAGCTAAAATGGATTTTGTGCAATTTCTATGTAAAATTTTTGTTTTGTTTTTTCAGAGCGTACTTCTCACATAATTCAGATAGCTGCAGTGCATTAAACTGGTCAGTTTTCAACATATGTGATGCCTGAGAAGAAGATGTCCTTGAAAGCGTCAGAAATAAGTGGAGTGACAGTTGTTGGCGACTCTATGCTTGTTAAGGGACATAAAGTAACAGCTGTCCCCATCAAATCTGCATTGACAAGTTTTATAACATTCTTACAGAAATTTTCACCAGAAATTTTAGTTGGGCATAACATAGAGTGTATTTGATTGTAAAGTGTTGCTCCATGCTGTCCATACTTGTGGAAAAATGTTTGAGTTTCAGCAAAATATTTGTGGCTTTTTAGATACTTAAAAATGTTAAAGGAAATATTACCAAATATAAAATCATATAAGTTATAAGTCAAGGTGTTACAAGGAAAGTTGCAGGAAGTGGATTGCAACTTAAACATTTGAGTATTGAATCAAAAAGAAACGGACTGAGTGGTTTGAGGAGCCCCCTGTCAGAGGTTACAAACGGACAAATCAGAGTAACAAAATCAGAGAAAATAATATGTGCAATAGCGAGTTATTTGTTGCCTGACATCTAACCAATTGTAATTTGCATCTTGTATATAGATTAGCTATGAAATTGTTTTTCCTTCTCGATGTTGTGATTCTTATGTCAGTTGTATTTCTCATGTTTCACCTAAGTTGAAAGATATTTTTGGCAGTGCATTAAACCACAGATGGTGTGTGAAACATTATTGCCCCGCTTATTGTATTCAATGTTGTTTTTAGCTCCACTGGCCAAAGGCCAGCAGGGCTTATGTCATGATCCTGTGTCTGTCGTGCGTGCGTTAACTTTTCCTTTAAACATCTTCTTCTATGTTATAAATATTAAGTTATATATATAGTCTTAAATAATGACGACCGACTGTTGGTGACTCAAGTTATATTTCTTTTTTTTGTATTTTGATTATTTAGAATGCAAAAAATATAATGCTATATATCATATATTTGACTGACTCTGTTACATATGTACTCATGTTTGTCATATATTCAGTGCAAATGTGTAGTACATGCACAATGTTGATATGTAAATTTTACATTGATTATAGCTTGAAAGCAATGTATTCGTATTGTATTAAGCTTATGGTGTAAAATGTAATGTGTGTACATGGCTCTTAGTCGAATTTGATAACAGCTCAGTTATGTACACAAGCTATGGTTTGCATTAATCATACCGTTGATAAATGAAGTATTGTATTCTTCCATAGTTTTATATTGTAATTACAAGGTGATCATTATACAACCATTTACTTTTATCTGTTACAGGTTTACACACATTTGTTATAAATTATGCAATAACTAATTAATTAACCCCATTGATTCTTTGTCAATCTAATATGTGAAACCTTACTTATGATAAAAGTGTGTCTCCTATATCAAAAACGTATGCAATAGTCAACAGTAATTTGAATGCTATCCCAATTTCAATTTATCCGAATACTAGTACAGTTTACCATCATTAATAGCGTGTGTGTGATCTCATTTAAAATATTTTTGTGGTAAAGTAACTTAATATCATTAACCCAGAATAAAAAACGATTATGGGACCTTTTTAGCACTTAAACTGGAAATAGAAGTATTTCGAAACTGTTACCATGGCAACCAAACACAATAGCATAATACAAAAACCGTACCATCACGCGGCACGTCCACCCAAAATTTTCTGACACTTCAGACATTTACCTCAAAATTGATATATAAATTAGCTTTCACTCTTTTTTGCACACGGGAGGTGCCCACGGACTGTACTAAACATGGGTAACAGGTGGGTGGGGTAATTAAAGATGTTTATTTGAACATCAACATGTTTTTTTTTTCATGTGTTACATCTGAAATATTTCCATAAGTATGTATATAATAAATATGTTTACGTGTATCAAATTTCAGTTGATAACTTTATTTGTTATGGAGCAGTTATTATATAGATTTGTTTTAATTACTATTACAATGTGAGTAATTATATTTTTGAAATTAAGTCCATATTAAAAGGTCTGTAGCCAAAAAAAATCCACGGTGACCTATCAATTTCTTTACTTCATTTTTATGCTAAGCTAGTTTACTTTAATTATTGGGAACTTCAAATGAATATGAAAATTACATCAACAGAAATTTGTATCTGTATTGTATGTCATCGATTTTTGAACTGTGCAATAAAAAGTTCAAAACAAACAAAAAACTAGTCATACTTATGTCTCATTACTTTTTACCATTTTCAATATTTTTGGTTTTAAATGTGTTCAGTATGATAATACAAATGTTACAGTTGCTGATCTAATACAATCTCAATACTACTAGTCCATTTTAAATGTTTTACACACAAACGTTTTACCGTACCCCCAATTTTATTCCCCGCAAAAACGACCTTTTCTCAAACGCACATGGCATTTAAAAACCGTCAATATCTCAAAATTATTCACGGTGACCCCCCTTTTTTATTTGATATTTATCATATCATTTACATATCCATTAATCACCCTACAAAAAATTATAGCATTCTGGATATTTTTTAAAAAATCACGAAACGATCGAACATCCTTAAGACACACTCTTTATAAATGTGAATGGGTTGTGGTCATTTCAAACTTGCGATATAAAAATCTATAACATAATTTTGAAAACTGAGTTTTATAAGATTATACAACAGCGATCAAATTCAATGCCTTCAGCGCTTTGATTTTAAATTCACTGTTATTGGAACGGACCACCTATGAATAAGGTCAATTCTTGCTACTTTGGCAGTTTGTAGATATAATATTTGATGCATGAAGACAACATAATTCTCAAGGGTTTCTTCAATATCGCAGTGTACGTATCGCCACTGGTTTCGAGCAATTGTGGAAAAATCAATTACAACCAATTATTCTTCCACTATACTGGAATATCATGAGATGGTAATACATTATTCAAAGTTGAAAACCACCATAGATATTGAAAGCGCAATGAACTGTTGTACCAAAGAAGTGTGCTGTACATCACAAATTGATATAATGCAATATAAATTTGTGATTGATAGTACAATTAATGTTTACACTTTGTAGGAACATTATAGTTATAGCTAAATTGTTACATTTACTTGACTGTTTTTACACAATACTTTGGTACATATTACCGGTATTGGTCCGATATTTGTGATTTTATTATATGAGTCGCGTTCTGAGAAAACGGGGCTTAATGTATGTGCGTAAAGTGTCACCCCAGATAAGCCTGTGCAGTCCGCACAGGCTAATCAGGGACGACACTTTCCGTTTTTATAATATTTTCTGTTTAAAGAAAGTCTCTTCTTAGCAAAAATCTAGTTAAGGCGGAAAGTGTCGTCCCTGATAAGCCTGTGCGGACTGCAAAGGCTAATCTGGAACGACACTTTACGCACATGCGTTTTCTCGACTCATATCAATATATAATGCTCTCGTAAGCTATAATTTATTAGATAATTAATGTCTCTGTCCAGGTAACACTTAATCGCATATCTCGCTGAATACGATTCTTGACAAATAAGGATATTTTTATACGTATTTTGCATATCGGGATTTGAGTTTTTCTCTAAAAATGTAATTCAATCGTTCACCAGGAGCACGAATTATTATCTATACAAATACAATGTTTATACTTTCTTAAGTGTGAATCATTTTTTAAAATGACTTTTAACAAACAACTTTAACGTCGTTTTATTATTTCGTTGTTCTTTATTGACATGTATTATACATTTAAAAACTTGAAGTTCGCCTTTAGTTGTTTAAACCGCTGTGCATACAGGTTAATTGAAATCTTGTGACTTAGTAATTGAGCTTGGCTGATCAAATTATATGAATTATGCATACTTCGGATGGGGTACAAACGTGCCTTAAATGAACGTATTAAGCGTACATCGCAATTGTCCAACAAAGCCACGCATGCTTTTCAGCCCAACAATTGCAATTAAAGCGAACACTGGTTGTTCAAGGTGCCTGTACCACGTGACATTTTCGGCTATGTGTGGGACAATCGGCTGTCAACAAACCATCGCTTCAGGTACGTTTCTGATAATTTCTTCATTAATTCAAAACCATTTAAAAAAAAACAGAGACGAGAGCCCGGTCATTGTCAAAATACACAACTGTGTTAAGTTTGCGCAAAATTAAATGTCCCACACATAGCATTATTGCTTTTTAAGCAAACACTCCATATCAGAAGTATTTGTGCAAACATACAATGTATGTAGTTTCTCTATGAAGAATTACAATGTCCGCCCTATTTTTTAAGCCTTTGACAATATTATAATGAACGTTTTTGTTGATTGAATAACAAATATACCACACATAGCATTACACTTTGTGTGTTTTCAAACACGCGGTTGCACTTTTTGAAAAAAATACTTAATTAATTTTGCACAAACTTAACACAGTTGTGTATTTTGACAATGACCGGGCTCTCGTCTTTGTTTTTTTTTTTTAAATAGTTTTGAATTAATAAAGAAATTATCAGAAACGTACCTGAAGCGATGGTTTGTTGACATCCGATTGTCCCACACATAGCCGAAAAAGTCACGTGGTACAGGCACCTTGTTGTTGTAAATATTGTATTATTAAGTTGCCCTCGCTACTATTTAATCAATATTTTTAATCAATAATTTTCTCACAAAAGCACGAGTCAATAGCTCAATAATTGTCTTTATTAACATCATTAACAATGCGGAACCAACCACATCTGGTTTCGCTGTATCATCTATTATTCGTGACGATCAATGAGAGCGTTTTTAAGAGCGCTGCGGGCGCGATCGATTCCATTTATAGGAGGCTGGCTTGCCATATGCGGTTATTATTTAACGGATCCGATACTGTCTCACTGTTCATCATTTCTCCTGAACGACGGGTGTGTGAAACATAACAGCAGAAAAAGTAAGAGTTTTTTTTTGTTTTTATTAATTGTTCACATATCATTGCCTTTATACTTTAAAATAATAGGGTATATGCTATATGAGATGAGCTACATATGTTGATGATGGTTAAAATGGTTATGAAGAGATTGATCTATATAAACGAATTATTTGATGTGTAATATTTTACTTGTTTAAGTCGCTAGAAATGCGTATATGTTTTGTAAAATTGTTAAAATTCTATGAACTGTGTTGCATATGTATTAAAATGTAATATGTTTAGGGAAAACCATTTGTTAAATAGCAGAATAAATCTACGATATTTCAAACCTAATTCATAAACATACGGTTAGTGCTTTAAATTGCTATCAACTATTTCTATTGATTATGTTGATGAGTGTGAACACTAACAGGTGTCGCGAGTGTCTTTTTAAAACGACACATTTAAAGTTCTACAAAAGACTTAAACGGTTCCTTGACTTAAATGGGTTCTTTACTTTAATTGCAAATTTCTTTATATTATTCTTAGTATTGATATAGTACACATACTAGGCAAACATGCAATGCACACGTAACGCAGTGCATTCAGAAAGTGTTGTTTTGCTACGACATCCGAAGATTTTTTTGTCTTAAACTGATTCCTGTTTTAACAATTGTTGACACTATCAACATGGTTTTTCCTCCTACTTTGATGTTTGTTTATTTTAACGAGTAATGCTTAAAAGACCACAACGTAATGTGAGTGTTCGTTTCGGTTCCAATATACGGAGACCTCTGTCGGTTATTGTATTGTTTCTTCGACTCTTTCTTGCAATCAATGCCTGAGAATGACTTTCCGTAAAGTGTAGTTATATTCCACATTCCTTTGTTTTATTTTTCTGGTTGGAGACATGGTGGTTCTATTTTAAGAATGACATTTCCATAATATATCTATCATAAGAGTGAGTTGTTGTTTTGAAGGGAGAGTCCGTTAAAGAAATAAATTTGATTGCAGCAACACCATGTAACAGTTGGTCTGTTTGCATATCGAAAGTACTGGTAGAAACCGAGCTGTTTACAGCTTCAATTGTATTCCTAATTGAAGTCAATTACGCGTAATTGTCTACTTACAATAAGACGTTTAACCAATATGTTTGTAATATCATACTAACGTGCATGCACGGCGAAAGTGTTACCAGTCAGCAAATGTCAGCAAATGTCACATTCATTACTTAAATACAATGAGCACGACTCGTCAGGTTGGCATTTGTATTAAATAATGTGTATAATACCAACTTAATATGCCAGTGCAAACAAGTTTTACATATATTCATTAATCTCTGCACTTTAAACGTAATATCAAACAAGCTTGAGGAAAACATAAAGTCGTATTTTTTTAAATATTAATCAAGATAAGATTGTCTACTTACTTAACATCCACCAACATCAATCATTTCCACCATCATTGCATCATGAATTCTCCTTAGTTACCAAAATGATAATAAGATACTTGATGAAAATGCTGTGCTACCATTTCGCAACTTAAAATATTAAACATTGTATATAAAGATATGCAATTACTCTTATTATATGCAGTTTATGTTCAATCGTTTGTTACAACCTTCGTAAAGCTATATATACATGTATATTCCTTTTCGTAAAACTATTAAAGCATATTTGTTACATCAATAGAACGTTTTCGTAACACCACGATACCCAATTCGTAACATAAGTATAGCCTTTTCTTAATGAAATTAAAGCCAACGTCTCAGACTAAAGTTCAAGATGCCTAATATTTGACAATGGAGTCCCAAAAGGCAGACAAGCATGAACCGTCTTGGTATTGCTGTCATGCTGAATGAGCGAATATTGACCGTCCCCAAATGAGTCGTGTTCTGAGAAAACTGGGCTGGAACACAGGCTAATCAGGGACAACAATTTCCGCTTTTATGGTATTTTTCGTTTAAAGAAAGTCTCCTCCACACGAAAATCCAGTTAAGGCGAAAAGTGTCGTCCCTGATTAGCCTGTGCGAACTGCACAGGCTAATCTGGGACGACACTTTACGCACATGCTTTAAGCCCAGTTTTCTCAGAACACGACTCAAATGATCAGTGACAAGAAATGTTGTCGATTTCAATTCAGACACAACATGCGATGCTGGTTGGACTTTCATAATTTTCTACCTGTTTCGTGTTATCGTGCTTTTATCGCTGACGATAAACGTGTCGGTAATGCTGTTTCTCTTAAGAAATAGCCCGATGGGGAAAAGCTGGGAACATTAAATGAGTGTGGCAGAGTCTCTCATATGCTGGTGAAATTGTGTGTCTTAAAGGCATAGTAATAATAATACTTGATATATTTTATCGAAGTGAACACAACACAGACAGAAAAGTCTAGTGTTCTGCTAAATTAAATCACCTTTAAAGTAATATTCAATTATATACTCAAGGGAAGCTTCAGTTACATATACATTTGTATAATGATTTAATCTGGGTGATCATACACCAAACCCACATTTAACTAAACATCCTTTTCAAGCAAATTTAATATGTGAGAAAACCTTTTTACTCGCGTAACAAAATCATAGTTGGCTATAGACTTAACGAGTAACTGTGCAAGTGTATTTAACAAAACAAATTCAATACTTCAATTCAAATGATAATTTTTGAGGAGAAATGCGATCAAATCTTAGCATGTAGTACCAAAAAGCTCTGCAGACTTCTCTTGGATTAATTTTTGTATTGATTCACGCGTATTTATCCCTTACATATTAAATGATCGATGTAGGTTAAAAAGGAACTACACAAAACAATGGTTCATAACAGTTGTTTATTTTGCAGATGTTTCGCAGTTATACAGGCGTATAAGAACAACATAACCGTTCTATCGTTATTGATTAACTTGTATTGACTGATCGGTTATTCTCCAGTTTGTATTGGCTCATCTGTTATTCTCCGCTTAGCCCGAGTCTGTGCGCAGACTGGTTTCATTTAATTTATCCCAATAATCACTGTGCGGATTCTGATGTCAGGCAAGCCTGTCTAGCAAATAAAATATTGGCGTTTGTCTAGGCGTAGACGATGAACCGTTTTGGCACGCGATTGGTCGCAGCACAACCGATCAATATCGCGTCTGTCTTTTATAACAAAAACAACTTAAAGCCTCCGAGACTCCTCGTGTTTTATTATTTAGATCACTCAATGCGTCTCCAGCCAGTGACGGTACTCGCTCAATAATAGTAAATAGTTCTCACATTTATGGTCGACAACACAAATATCAAATTACACTTGCAAAACATTTGTTAACTTTTCGATCTTAACGAAAGCTATTGTGATTGTGGGGGCACTTGCTAGACCGACATATATGGACATGGCTAAATAACAATGTATACATCTTTGTTCTTTACGCGATCTTACGAATAAATACAATGCGTGGAAGCGCTTGGTATAGTCCGTATTTTCTCAACTGTTTAAATTTGAATAATTTAAATATGAATAAATATGAATACTACAAATTGGTTATTTATTGGATGTTAAACGTAAACGTTAATTATTCGGCTTTTATCGAACGGTTCTGGATCGAATATCGGAAGGTCTCTGTTAAAGTTTAGTTTGAAATATTGTTCAATGTTTATTTAGTATTATAATTTTTCTTTCAAATACTGTACCTGAATGCTTACCCCACATCATGTTTTGGTAGAGTTAAATGCGCTTAAAAAGGAACCAATACTTCTTGCTTCAACATAAAGAATTCGTTCGATAGGTATTAATATGCTGTTTATTGTGTATTTATAGTTGGCGGTAGTTTAAATAGATATAAGCACAATAAGTTTATATTTAAAGAAAAACAATACCATTTTAATTAACGAACAATCATGATATTATTCGATTACAATGTGTTTCCTATTCGGGTACGAACCTGCGAAGTCTATGTTAGTGTGGCAATCGAGTCGACTATTCGCTTTGTACTGCTACTGTTTTGCTTACATATAATTATTTTCGTGTTGCCTTTTTCTATCCGATACACAAAGTACGTAATTAGAAAATTAATCAAGCCTGTCAATTATACAGACAAACCATTCAATAAATCGTGAAAATATTCACGATTTGACAGATGAAAATAAACGCACTTATTTTAATATACTAATCATTTAATGGTTATACTTATAATAAGTGAACTCATATAAAGTGCATTTAGTCGTTTAAGATTCGCTACAAAGAAACCAAAATAATTCAGTTATATTTCTCCGAATACGAATAAAGGCGCGTTGTTAATAGTTTATTAAGAATATATAAGGGCAAGCTCAAGTACTCCATACGTTCTTAAAACTTTTGTTTAACATCAACTTACAGATTACTGTGAAACAACCACTGAAGTTCAAAAAGTTGTACTTATTTCACAATAATGGCGTTCATTCGTAAAATGGAAATACATTATTTCAGCAGAACGATTTGCCATTTATATCAAATGAAATACAAACATCCAAGAGATCTTTGTTTTACATGCGTATGTCTTCTAAATATATACACGGCCAATAATTCCTTATCTATTTATGTGTCTTGAACAAGGTTTCTTCTTTAACCTTACATGTGTTCTTAATTGGCCAAAACGGCATCACGTTTTCTGCATAATAAAGTTACTGCTCACTGTTGGATACTTTTGGCACTATACGAAATAATTCGGAAGGACAAGTTCTGCGTTTATGTAAATTTTGATTCGGAAAGTATGCTTGCAGCAGAGGATTGGCAACACACACAACGCAGGCAAATATATTTGAGCCGCGTTCTAAGAAAACTGGGCTTAATGCATGTGCGCAAAGTGTCATCCCAGGTTAGCCTGTGCAGTCCACACAGGCTCATCAGGGACGACACTTTCCGCTTTAATGGTATTTTAAGTTTCAAGAATGTCTCTTCTTACCGAAAATCAAGTTTAGGCGGAAAGTGTCATCTCTGATTAGCCTGTGCGGACTGCACAGGCTAATCTGGGATGACACTTTACGCACATGCATTGCGCCCTGTTTTCTCAGAACGCGACTCATATTTGTGTATATTTACGGTCTATTGAGATTAATATTGTATGAGTAATTTTGTTTCATTTAAATAAAGAAAAAGATGAATTGCTGTTATTATGAGATATTAAAAACAAATCGTAAAGCACATAAGTAATTTAATACACATTCAGAGACATTTAAGTCGGCCTTCCAATACATCTTCTTCACTACACGAAAAGAAAAGCAGTTGCGTAAAAAGCACATGGTATAAAATTAGCATTCTTTTCACTAATTAAGTCCCCAGTTTCTGAAAACTATACTTATAAGTCGGGGAAATATATCTTTGTAAACATATGCATTATATGATGTTTAAATAAACGGCAGAATAATCGCAATATGTTATCACTGAATAGTTTATTGCTGCCAAATTGATTCATTGCACACTATAAATCATCACGAATATTGACATTTTTAGGTTACAGTTAGGATGATTATAATGGTAGTATCCTCTGTAAAGGGATCTTTTCACGGTTTGGTAAATTGACAAAATTGAAAAAAGTTGTTTCAGATTCGCAAATTTTCGTTTTAGTTATGATATTTGTGAGGAAACAGTATTACGGAACATTTACCTTAGTCCACTATAGCCATTATATGTATCTTTTGACGATTTGAAAACCTAAAAATTATAAAGCGTTGCAACGCGAAACGATTGAATAATTTGGAGAGTTCTGTTGTTGTTTAAATTTACGAAACTACGAAGATTGCTTATATAAGATATAAAATACTTCACATGTGGATATCCAGCGGAATAGCCGAGCGGGCTAATGCGATTTTACTTCAGACCGGCTATTTTTTTTTTCCTTTTTTAAATTTTATTCTTGATTTTTTACTGAAGCTTTTAAGATCCAATGTTTACATTTATCAAACTTCAAAATATGCCAAAATCTGTGAAAAGGCCCCTTTAAAGGGTAGGTAAAATTAGACATACATCCGGTTTTAGCTACCTAACATGTAACGCAAGATACTACGTTCGACAAACAAGATAAGAAACCAACCTTAAGGATTAAAATAATCTACGGTGTACTATTTTCATTCTCTGGTTTCGTTCGAATCGAATAGAATGTTTCTGGTCTTATATATTTTTATTAATCTAAACACATGAAAAGCTAAAAACAATATACTTTGTTTTATTATGACAATGTGCAACTTGCGTCCCCTATAGCGTTCCATTTAAAACATCAACCTGTTACATTGCCTTTAATTATCAGAGAGTAGTCGCAAATCGATACAGAGAACGTCTAGCACATGACACTCCCCTGGAATGATAGATGAAAAGGCTCCGAATACGACATAAATAAGATGAATGTATCTCTAAAATATAGTGTTTTCCATATCAGCAACAAATAGTTATACAAACAAAGTGAAATATTAAAAATCACGGATGGAAAAAATCAAAATAAAAAAGTGGGTAATGCATAATTAAATACAGACGCTTTTAACTTGAATATTTATTTTGTACATTACTATATTGATTTGATTAGGTCTGAAATCCCGATGCTATTTTTTCCGCGATTTGTAAATATATCGGCTGTATAATACAATTGGAAGTTCTAAAGTATTTCGCGGATTGAAAGAGGACGTTACCTCATATATTCATGATTGAAAGAGGACATTATCTCATATATTCATGATTGTTTTTCTATTTAAAACGTGAATCCAAATTCAAACTGAGAATTTTAAGATAACAACACGGGCGAAGAAGACTTTAATAATATAAAACTGGCAGAGTTATTATTGCATTTTCTTCGGTATGAAAATATGAATATTTAATCTTAAAACATACAATGTACTATTAAGTCAATATCCTTACAATATACATGTAATGCAACACTGATTAAATTTGTAACAGCAAAAATGTGTGTTGTTTGATTGCATCTTATGCTGGCGAGTGTTACAACTAATGTATATTGAGGAGAACTAACGATGCATTGACGCCAAGTGAAAACACCGGGGTATGAAATGAATGACACTTTTAGAAAGCGTTTCATGAACTTTTATAGCCATAAATAGGACTAGAAAATGTGATGTTGTAATTTCAATGGCAGATCAATAATATTATATTAGAACGCAATCCTGGATCGTCTGGGTTTAAATCGCGTTGGGTCATTGGGGATTTCATTTTCATGCTCTGCAATTAATCGTTCCAGTCACGTTGTCTGTCTTTTATTATATGGCGAATAATGGATTTGTTTTGTCGAACTGAGACTTATGCTTAAGAGTGAACCGATGTGTACGAAACGGATAGTTAAAATTATCCCTTCGTAATCTTACACAAATGCAAAGTTTCTTATTTTATGCGATAATCTTTTATGTGTTTTTAAGGGTTTTGATCGTAATTCAGACATATACGTTAACTATTGTATAAAACCTCAGTAACTTATTGTCGGAGCTTAACTGTAACGGTTCCGTTATGTTAACCGTAATATTCCTATGTATCTTGATTAATTCAAGTCGATTGGATTGCTATCCTCTATTAGGGCCGATACTGTTGCTAGACGGTTACATTCAATTAACAATCATACTTGAGCTCAAGGGCCCACACAGCTAACTTGGTCAGTGCGTTAACTGGGTTGATAATTGCCTTTTGGAGAGGAAATTTATCAATCAAATTCACCGTTTTGAGAGACCATCGAATATTTATAGATGCTTCGATATTTGAAAAGGCCTCTTTATCAGACTTTATTTCGTCTCGAACGGAATGTGTCGAGTTATGTCAAGCTCGATGTATTACCTACATTTATCCGGTTGTGTTCGCTCTTAAATCTCTTGTGGTGTGTCTTAAGACCCCTAATTGAGATTAATATTATTGTTTGATATATAAACACATGGCACATTTAATTTGCCGTGTCAATGACGCACTTTTAGTCATAGGCGGATAATATTTGCGGGGTTTTTGTCTTTTGTTTTCTTCTTTCAATTATTGATTAGAATATTCCCTTTTGTCATTCAACGTAATTGCAAGATTATGTCTTTATGTTATATGCTTCATTTAAATCGTGTTGATAAATCATTCCTTGTGGAGCAGTAAACAAAGATTCTCTGATAGATGGATTTTACACAAGAATATTAGTCTCATTTGGTAAAAGTAGACGAAGTATTCGTGGTCATGAAGCGATCATTAGTCTTGGCGTTGACGCTAAACTGTTTTGTCACGACATTAGTCGCAACACAACCGCTCAATACAGCGTCTGGCTTTTATCATACCTTCTTAACAAACTGATCTATAGAAAATTGCGCTAGAGACGTCTCTTCTTTCATAATTCAGATCGCGTTCTTTTGTCTCCCAAAGTATCGATCATAAACTATATAGAAAAAGATATTTAAAAAGCCGATGAGAAACCAACTTACTAAATAATTCGATGAGTGCTTTGCTTTTATGCTTAATTTGAAGATATATGGTAAAGTCAACATTTTTGACATCATCACGATTAAAATTAAATATGGTGAAGCTTGAAACAAATCGATATATATTATTCCATTTGAAAGTGTCAGTTGCTCCCATAGCAACAAAGTAACAAAGGAAATTTATATCGGCTTATGGTATATCAATAATGCACGAACTCGTGTCAAGTCGTTTACAAAAGCGACGCGGACTATTCAGTCATGTTTTCAATGTTTAGGAGTAATGTTACGCTGTCAAATCAATAATTAACAAACAATACACAAACGTCTCAATAGCTCCGCGGGAAAGGTCAGTTATTAAAAAAAAAAAGCGACAAATGAACGAATACAGCTTTGTTTTCCTGAAGTTAAAGGATTAATAGCACTCATAAATATCTTGATGTTTTTATAGAGATTTTATCGAAAATGTATACACACCTGTGCTTTTAAAATTTACACAATTATATTGTAATTTTAATCAACTGTGCGCAAAAGATATTGCTTGAAATTAAATTTTGTGTTGCCTTCGCTAATATGTTTTTAAATAAGCGCAATTTTGATGGGCATTGCATGATCCAGCTGCATAATTATCTCACTTAATCTAGGTCTATGTCAGCTGAGCCTAAACGATTATTTTTACTAATATAATTGAATTGGGTAAACTATACATCCGTTGAACAAGATTTATAGATGTAAGTTTCAAAACACGTACAATGTGTGTTCCGCGATTTCGTTTGACAGAAAAATACAAGCTATTCTATATAAGAATGACAAACAGATAATGGCACGGTCGACGTAGTCTACAGTGCAGCTAAAGGACTAAGTGTAATAAATATATACTTAAAAATGCAACCTAATATTATGAAAACCAAATTGTCATCTTGCACGAACAGCTGAAATTCGAATAATAACGTCTAGATACAATTCGAACTTTGATTTCTCATTTTAATCAATCTGGACTTATTGCCCGATGGAATTCCATAACTCTGTCCTGACACATTCATGTGCCACTCAAGTCGGCCAATAAAGCAGCCCGTACTTTTGCAAACGTCCCGGAAATCAATATGCCATTTGATCTGTTTGTGATTGTTGGTAGTAAGTGCTGTGGTTTTATTAATAAATAAACAATGGGTGATAAAGCAATATGATAATGGTTTGCATTAAGTAGTAGTTTGCATGACTAACATCAAGTCAAGTCAAGTCAAGTAATATTTATTTATAAAGTCGGGTATATAAACATATAAACACAAGCTCTGAAGAGCTTTTAAAGGGGCCTTTTCACATATTTTTGCATATTTTGAAGTTTGTTATTAAATGCTTTATATTGATAAATGTAAACAATTATATAAGAATATAAGAATAAAATTAAAAAAAGGAAAAAAAAAGTTGCCGGTACCAGGGCTCGAACCAATGACCCCCGGAGTCCTGGAGTAAGTCTGAAGTAAAAACGCATTAGCCCTCGCAGCTATTCCGCCGGGCATACACAAATTAAGTATTTTATACCTTATATAAGCAATCTTCGTAGTTTCGTAAATTCAAACGACAACAACAAAACTCCAAATTATTCAATCGTTTCGCGTTGCAACGCTTTATAATTTTTAGGTTTTCAAATCGTCAAAGATACATATAATGGCTATATTAGACCATGGTTAATGTTCAGTATTACTGTTTCCTCACAAATATCATAACTAAAACGAAAATTTGCGAATCTGAAACAACTTTTTTCAATTTTGTCAATTTACCAAACCGTGAAAAGATACCTTTAAAACCGACTTATAAACTCAACATTTACGTGATAACACAATAGCACATATAATATACAACTACCCACGTAAGACATATTATTAAAAAAAGTTAAGACTGTTTGACATGACAAAATGAACAATACATGGCAACACAACATTGGATAACAAAATCGATTATTTATCAAACCAGTCAGTCAATTAATTATTTAGATAATTAGACAAACAAAACAATCAACCGAGCAATCTGCTAAAATTGAACCTGCTCAAGCATAGATGTCTGTAGATACAGATTTTGAAACAGCATAGTTATTTTATAGCATTAAATAGTAATAAAATAATCTGACTAGAATCATTAATCATGAATATTTACATAGGTTTAGCACAATAAGGTTTAATACCACGAATTTCAGTGTGTATTCTATAATATGAATAAGCATTTGGACACATAGTATTGTATCATCCTCTGGAGAAGGAGGAGGCTAAAGTATAACAAGTTACATACATGCATATCACGTTATAGCATAAGTTTGAAAGAACTTGGTAAGAAATAAATTAAAATAAATAAAACAGAATATAGAACTTAACTTAAAACGTGTGGAGTATCTGCTGATCTTGGCCATGAAGGCCTAACGGTGGTCAAATAAGACGCTGAAGATTGAAATAACCATAAAGTGTGATCAATAAAGAGATTTTAAAACATTTATCCCCCCAAAACGGACATGGGAATCAAAGTTAATCTAGTATGCATTCAAGTCATTAATATTGCTGCTTGTTGTTTTACTTTACTCAACGACCCTTGATATAGACCAGATTGTTTGATTACTTGAAGCAAAACTGAATTGTAATGTAGTGTTTTAATATGTATTTCGAGGTAAAAATTACAACGTTACATAGATCTCTATCAAATCGCAAAGAAGGCTTCACTATTGTGTCAGCTTATTTCGTTAACTCGAGCTATTCTATATATGAGAGGTGATATTGGGGAACTTTAAATTTAATTTCGAATGAAGCGTTAAGATTTTGTTGTCGTTGTAAACGAACACTGGTGTTAATGTGGTCATTTATACAACATTTTCTGCTGCGTTGCTTATATGAAATATGCCTTTAGGAAGGTTATGGTAAAAACGACCATCCATGGTTGGAAATGGCAGCAAGAACCATGTTGCCAATAAATTCGAAGATGAAGACGTGTTTACTACTAGTTATCATTATATTTCCCAAGTAGTTCACAACAAAATACAAGTTAAATATCATATTTTTAATTGGTCAACGCAATACAAGTTGCAGTTTTATTCTGAAAGATGAATGTGTAAGTGTATATATTTGTTTGGGTTTTACTTTTCAAACTATTACAATACATAGCTCTCTTTGAATTTACAAATATCTGGATCAAAACGATGTCTTGTTTTCAATGAGCTCGGTTATTGAGAGGGTAAGTGAATCGCATGGTCGATAAGCTGGAAAATCGGTATAAAGTGAATTTTTCTGTAGCCGTATAGAGTAAAGTAGGATTGCAACGGTTATAGAGGGCTATCGAGCCACTTGCGTTAAATAATTAATGATCTTGGCTTGTTATCTGATAAGTTAATGGATACGTAAGAGTGATATTCATATAGAACATAATAGACTCTGAGTGATTCACTTTACCATTAGTTCGTCTATAGTGCCCCAGCTATTGTATCGGTGACGTTAAACGCTTTTGTGCTTAGTGATGATATTGTTTTGTTGCAGTGATGCATCATATTGTTTATGTCTCAGTAGAAATGTTCGATTATGTAATATAATTATGTAAAAGCTACTTCATTTCATGGAACCAATTTTTAACACTATATTTACTATCGGTGATTTGCTTTAAACAAATATTGTGTTATCTTTACCATTTTATTTTTGTTTTTATTGACCTAAAATGGCATTTTAAGAAAAAAGAAATATGTGAGCCATTTAATATAAATTTGCTATTGATATAAAAATTTATGTGAGGAATGTACACAATGTCTCATGTCTATACCTGACGAATGAAAGGTGGTTGTTGCAAAACAAAGTTAAAACATATTCCAAATATTGCAATTGTTTGTAATATTATAATGATAATGTACATTTGTTATTGTCATACCCTCGTCGATATTTCTATGGTTTAATGTATTCATTCACTTGAACATATCCTCTTCTTTTCCATTTAATTCAAGTACGTACATTTAATAAAGTTTATATAACCGAGTAATTGTATGTTTAACACACTCTGAAAGGCCTATCTAGTTTATGGTTGAGGCAAATTTTGAAATATGAGTGCATGTGTACCAAGTCGTTACAAGACAACGTGTTTATGTGTTTTTTCCAAGGTCGTCAAATAATATCACTTGGACATTTCTCGGTAGTTCTTGCCTGCAATTGTCTTAATGCATTTACTAGAATATATAGGATCTTTACGGCTTTAATCGCAAACTCTGAAACATATATAAGACATACCATTTACATGTTATTTTATTTTAAATCAACTTTTTACTCTCAAACGATTTGTCAAACGAGTCTGATCCTTTATTCAAGTTTATTGTTAGATATATGTGAAGCTTTTATGAGTTGAGTGATTGAACATTGAGATTTTCAATATTTTTCAAGTTTATATTGATGCAATAGGACCCATTTCCAGTATTTTTATTGAATGTGTTTAATGTATTCTTATAAGTAATATTATGATCATAAGAAGTCGTATTATAATATCTATTGTCTGTTTGTTTTGTTACAGATGGCAAGTGAAGATCAACGTAAGTGTTTTAATATTTATTTATATTAAAATGTATAGTTATTTAAATATTTTTTAATGGCATACTCCTTGACTATAATCTTTCCTTTGTGTATGCTTATTGCGTTAAGAGTAACTAATATGCGCTAATGAAAGACGTTGCTTCCTCACGTCTTATTCTTATAAAACGTTTTGGTTTGCATGCGTATTGTAATTGCATTTGAAAAGATACACCATCATTTTAAGAGTAAATGGTTAATAATGCGAATGCTAACCTGAAATCTTCCACTTGTGTCATAACCTTTGACTGATTGGGCAATCGAGTCCACATAAATTATTTCCTTTATAGCTGATTCCTCTTAACTTTACAATACCAAAATCATGCCTATAAAAATGGGCTTCTTTAGAATTATTCATAGCGCATTAAATTTAGAAAATGTTAATTATCTTTATTAAATCTATAGGCTTCAACGTCAACTGCTTTTCGTAATATACATGCATTTTTCGTACGCAAAAATGTGAAAAGGAAACTAATAGATTGTCTGTTTATCGTTCCGTACAACGTTATGAAAATGTAACACCTTTAATAGTCCGGAATAAGCATTCCGGAATGCTTTATAATATTCGCCGAATGCGGTGTTACCTTTTGCGTAGCATACACATTCTAAGTTGTTATTATACTCAATCATGTGCGATTGTATTGTATGAAATAACAAACATTGTTATTGTAAACGATGAAACTCATAACCAATATACTACAGTGATCACCGAGTACTTCATGATGTTCGACAGCAACGGAAATAGTACAATCGAGGCGAAGGAACTCAAGACTTTGCTGAAGGTCGTGTACAAGCAGAACCCGGATGACGCCATGGTCCAACAGTTTCTGCAAGACTTCGACGCTGACGGTAAGTTTGATGATTCTTTAAGTTAGATTGGCGTTTTTGTGATAATTGGCGTTTTCTTGCATTCATTTGTGGTCTCAAATAAGCATATTGATATATTCTATTCTTTTAATGTAACCTCCGAAAGTTGCAAATAAGTTTCCCTGGTGTGTATTAACAAACTAGTAATTAATTTGCAATGAAATCAAATTAATGATCTCTTGCATTGCTTTTTTCAACTTTAACTTGTGATGCTATCGGTTTGAAATTTATTTTAGATTGTGCGTATTGTTACCATGTGTTGATATTTTTGAAAAGGCTGATTGAAACCCCGAATCTTGAAATCATATTACATTTTTGATGGTGTTGTTTTTTCTATTGTGTAGTGAATAGATCACTTGCCCCAAGTTAAAGATTCTTTTGCTTAACGAACTTCTCGCACAAGAATGTCTCCGGACGTTTGTTTCCTTTCCCTATGGCATCAAAGAAAACGAGCCTTATGCTGGTCGTTCAAATGTGCTTGAATAGGAACTTATCTACGATTGGTGTTTTTCACATTACAAACTAAGGCGGCTTTAAAGCCATATACAACCTCGAACATATATCTATGACATAAAATGGTTTCGTTATATTTGTATTGACTAAATTATTTTGCGTGTGGTGCAATAAATGTTCTTTTTTTATTTCTTCAAAATGGATGCACGATAATTTGTTATAATCACCGAACCAGACTTTATGTTAGCTAGAAGTGAACAAAAAATCGATTTTACCTTCTCTTTGACAGGTGTTTGCCGTGAAACAAATATGGCAACATTTGCTACACATGTTATTAAATTTGCAACAGCTTAATCAGTCCGTCAATATGGTTTCTCGCTTGATTGCAGAATTATTGCAAAATCGTTATTTGATCAATATTAGCAAACGTGCTTCTTACTATGACATTGAACAAAACGCACCATATGATGATGATGTAAGGATGAAAGCTGATATCCTGTAGTGCTGCGACTACATGTATATAATGGAACGCAATAGCAGCAGGCGTTAAATGATAATTTAGTGTTGTAATGTTTAATTTGATTTTTTTCTTAGCTATCAATTTGTAAAAAGTATACTTGACGGATTGGTGTGATACACGTTTTCAATCCTTAAATTTTGCTTTACATAAATCCCTCAAAGATGTATGTATTAGTAAATGATTTTTTAAATGCTTTTTTTTACCAAAAATGCCATCACATTTGTTTGCTCATTGATATTTCTTTAAATTTGAACGGTACCGATACACAAAAAAACAACAGTTTATGAAATTAAAAACATTGTAAACAACATTTCTGTAAGTTTGTTCTTAAAGTATTAAAATCCTTTCCACTTTATTTTTGTTCGTTCAAATATTCATACATATACAAATTACGTGACGTTCGAAATCAGTGTCACCGTGAACATGGTTAAGATACTTTCATGCACGTTCCAGAAAGCGGGACGATTGATCTCGAGGAGTTCAAGAAGATGTACCGTGCCATGCCCATTAAGCCAGAGGGTGAGAGCCTAAAGGATCTCTTCACCTTGTACGACAAAGATGGCAACAAAGATCTTAGCCTTGAGTGAGCTTTTTACGTTTGTATATCTTGTATGGTGACTGTTTTCTGGCCGTGTCGCTCTGTTTTGTTTGCGGGTTTATACAGAACCCACACAACAACACACCAGAATAAGCCATAATTTACCAGAACATATCATGTTTATGACCATCATTGAAGCGCGCAAAATATACAGCATGCCAATCTTAAGAACGACACATGCGCTCTACACGCTTGAACGATGTGACAGAAATCAGTCACCATAACGGTGTCCAATATTAGCACAAAACTTTGTTGGCGTTTCAGTTATTTAACATGGCAAAAGTCATCATAAAAATGCCTGCTTTTAATTGTTATCAACATAAGGTATTTGCATATTATAAAACATATCTCAACTATACAGTTTATTTAAAGGTTTAATTAAAAATAATGAAAAAATAACCGAATGCAAAATGTTGTCTCGTCTGCCAATGACATATATAAATTCAATTTGATAACCAGAGAGGTAAAGTCGTTCTTACGTGACCTTGGAGACAACTCGTCCGATGACCTGGTCCGGAAGTTGATGGACGAGGTTGACGTAGATAGGGACGGCCGGGTGGACTTTAGAGGTAATTATACCCATGTATTTATAAACGGTAATCAACGTTTAAACAACCTTGTGACTCGTTCTAAGGTATTTAGAACTTTGTATATTTTGTATTATTTAGAGTATCAATCATATTCTCCTATTCTGGCATTATTTACCTTCGATGACTCAATTAAGGGTATTTTAACCTCTACCGATGAAACATGTTTGAATTATCTGGACCCTGAAACACGCTTTTCCTCAGCTGGTTTGATAAAACTTTGCATGAAGTTATAAGTCTAAATTGGGAATATTCCGTCATTTCAGAATGTTTGTCCGATAAAAAAAACCTGGATAATACGATAACTGAAACAGAACTTAATCAAAGAAGATCCAGTCTGACAGTTGATAGAAGATCATATGGGAATTAATCACGTCTCATTTTTTTGTCCTTCAAAAAATGTGGTTTCTATAGTTACATGAACAATTGAAGACTAGAATGCGTACGATGCGACATCTTAAAATAGAAATAACAATAGGTTGGCGAATCTGCGTTTTAGGTTAGAGGATCATATAAACGAAATGAAACCGATTGCCTTTTTCTGTCGCCCAATGTGATTGCTTTGGTTACAGAAATGTGTTAACACTAAAATCTATTTCTTGCGAGGACTTCTTAAGCTAAACCTTACAGCTTTGACCCGGTATAAGTCAGCTGATTTGTCTGCGACAAAACTCTTGTAAAAATAATGATTGTTGTAATAAGAGTAAGTTTTTTAAGTAGATTTTATAAGGCTCAGATGCTAAATAATATATATATATAACATTTTCTTGCGTTTTATTTACAAAATGTATAGTTTTTATTATCATTTACTCTCATATTCATCCGATCTCTACATGTAACGTCTGGCTACTTAACATGTCCGATTTATATACTTCTTCGGATATTCACTGAATTGGAAGGAAATCTGGCATTCGCAACGATAAAATTCCCAATATGTTACGCCATACAGATTAATCAATCGCTTGGTGTAACAAACTTTTTTAAATAGCATTTATTTTTTAAACAAACGATTTATAACGAAAAACACATGGCGCCAGATGTATTAGAAATATGTATATATATAATTGAAGTGTTTTGCCTGTTTTTGAAGTCTGGAATAAAGACATTTGTGTTTTTTTTTAATTTCAGAGTTCTGTATCATGTACGGAAGGACTGTCTACGGCGATGCGTACTGAGGAACACACGTCTTCTGCTATGCTCAAGCAATATTTTCCATTATATAGACTTCTCATTGTGTATGTTTCTATTTGTATTTTGGTTTGCTAAGCTAATACGTCTAAGTGTGTGATTAAACATCTTTTAACAAAGAAATAGAATAATTGAGACTTGTTATGTGCACAACGCATATATAATTAAATCCGACAGAGTAATATGCTATGTTTAAATGATTATCTTCTACAAGCATTCATATTCAAGTCAGCTCTATTCATAATGAGATCATGAACGTGAATGTATAACATCTATTCATCTTACCGTCGAGATTACATTCCAAATCATAATAAAACTAGCGAATTGTGCATCTGAACGAGTTGCTATTTACAACCTATGTTAGGAATTATGAAAATGTGAGTTGTGTGCATACCTGTTTTTGCAAATCAATAGCGAATAAGGTTTATATGTTTACTCATAGGCTCAGAATTTACAACCTTACCAAAAGATCTTTATAATGTTTTACTTGTACATTTATCGGCAGTTGCGATTATGTAAACATCGCCCCAATATATATTTTTACTTTGTATTTGTAATTGTATTCCAACATTTATGGGGCACCAGATTAATCGATAAGCTTCAATGCTAAGTCACAATTTTCTTTTATTGGTAATTTTGTTAACACATTGCTACTTCATACATTGAACATAGTTGCAAGGCCTAAAGTTTATATCCGTTAGAAATATAAGGTGTTTTGTGCCTCATCGAAATACTGACAAACGAAACGAACTGTGAACATAGTTTTTATATATTTAGCAAGTATCGGTGGACATTTATATGACTGTAGCATGTAAACGTATTACTCATTTAGCGTTTATACTTTGTATTATTTTATTTAAGAAACATAAAAAACTATATTGTTTTTTGTATTGGCACCGTATATACGTTGGTATTCTTCGGAAACGCGTTTTCTTTTTTGATAACTTTTTGTGAGGCGAAAATACTGTTATCCGGGAAAATGAAAGTTATGTTTTTAACAGATGTTTTACATTTTATCATCTTACATGCGTTTAATGAATTAATTATAAATTCGTGTTTTTGATAAAACATTTTCCTATGTACACGTTATAAAATACAATTGATGCTTTTGCAACATGTTGAGTATAATATATAATGTTTTCACGCGGCTTTTATCTCTTCAGGTTTCATGACCCAATTTTCGTAGTAAAAATTTGTTTAACAATTGTTGCCCCATATTTTCTCGCTTTAGGATAATTATGCACCAAATTGGATGGCATATCCAGGGTTTTCACACACACACAAAATCGCACCAAATTTGACTCACGCTATTTTCGAAGAACACCGACGATGTAAGACTTATTTGCTTTTCTTAGAATTCTAAATGTACGAAATAAATAGTAGAATCAAGAACGTCTTAGATTCAGTGGATTATCCCCGACGAATGACTGTTTTAAGGAACAATTCCACTGGGATGCACTCAGCTGCTGCCTTCTTTTAGGCGGAGACATATATTGTTAGTTAAACGTCTTCTTACTTATCCAGTATATATTTACAACCCTGTATCACGCCATTAGGCAATTGAAGGCACCATGTAACGAATCGATATTACCGAGTACGATTCTTTCTTTAGCCTCAACGTAATAACATACGAAAATATAATCTTTACTCAATTTTATGAAGCTCCTCGTCTGTTTTGATATGCTGTGTGTTTCTGATGGCAAAACACACAGAATACCACAAACAAAAACACAGCATACTATGCAAAGCACACAGTATACATTAATCAGCACATATCTTACAATTCAAACCCACATCATTTCAATGAAACAGTCGATATATCAAATGTCAACAGACGACAGACAAGGCGTGACTTCATTTAATGTGTCTCACCTAATATGTATTGCAAAAACTAAATGAAACGAGTATTTTGTATTTCTGTTTCGTCGAGTACAATCAGGAGATAAATTAAAATAAGTTGTAGGTCACATTGTGTGTGAAAGGGATCTTTTCACGGTTTGGTAAATTGACAAAATTGAAAAAAGTTGTTTCAGATTCGCAAATTTTCGGTTTTGTTATGTTATTTGTGAGGAAACAGTATTACTGAACATTTGCCATGGTATAATATAGCCATTATATGTATCTTTTGACGATTTAAAAACCTAAAAATTATAAAGCGTTGCAACGCGAAACGATTGAATAATTTGGAGCGTTCTGTTGTTGTCGTTTCAATTTGTGAAACTACGAAGATTGCTTATATAACGTATAAAATACGCATTTTATGTGTGCTTGGCAGGATAGCTGAGTTGGCTAATGCGTTATTACTTCAGGATTCCGGGGGTCACTGGTTCGAGCCCTGCTGCGGGCTACTTTTCTTCCTTTTTTAATTTTAGTTTTGATTTTTTACTGGAGCTTTAAAAATTTAACGTTAACATTTATCAATATAAAGCATTTAATAACAAACTTTAAAACATGCCGAAAAGGCCCCTTGAATATTGAATATGGTGTCGAGTTTAATAGCATTACAGCTGTGTGTGGTATCATTGGGACAAACTACCACAGTACGGAAATATAACTCGTGTTATTTAGTTTAAACCTATTTATTTTAGCTCGATTGCATCGAAAGACTTACTAGGCTTATTGAAACGCACTCGAGTCCGTTTCCTGGGCCTAGAACCAGTACTTGGTGTCTTTTTTTTTGGGGGGGGGGGTCTAACGAACGCTGCGAACCCGTGATCTCCCGGTCGCTAGGCGGACACCATAACCATTACACCGCGGCGACCTCGTGTTATTTGACTCTGATATTCATAGAAACATTTATGCTTATTAGATATACTAGTATGATCAGCCAGTATGAAAATGCATATACATGTTAAGTGTTGATAACATAAAATATATAATATGTCATAGTGCGCATATACCTTAAATTACATGTTTTTGAACAAATGAAATGAACCCTACGTATTACTCCGCGACTGTCGTAACATAAATCATTTAACATATAGAACAGAACAGAACAGAATATAACTTTATTTTACGCAAGTTACAATTGCAACACATGAGTTTACAGAACAATATAGTCATATAAACATAATTTTCACATGGCATGGTTAGGTCGAATCTTCTTTGAAAAATAACTAACATACATTTCCTAGGTGATCATTATTTAGGGAGTTGGAAAGGAGTAGCAAAACCTATACCTAGATGTATTCCACCTATTAAAACATTGGTGATTCAATCAAAATTGGACATCTTAATATTATGCAAACAGATGAATATTTTCAGAACAGAACATAACAAAACGTTTATTTCACCCAAGTATACAAAATATACAATACGGGCAATATACCCGGTAACAAAGCAAGATTATTTAGTAAATGACACTCTTAAGGTTAAATTAACAAAAGGGATTTGCAAAACATGATGGCTGGAATATGGATAAGGGTGGGGGTACTTAACTGTAATACTTAAACTCGTCCACTTATAACTCAGCGCTCGCACCCAAACTGATCTTTTTCGAGCTGATTGCACGTCCGAGTAAGTTATTGACATGACGCTATTCTAAATCTTTTAAACTACGTGTTAGCTTATTTTTTCCTTACGCCGTCCTTGTACAATGGATAACTTGAATGAACAATCTTATCTCGTTATTCGTAAGCACATGTGGAAACAACAAATAGTATATATCTGGGAAACTATATTAAATGGTTTGCTTTGTAAAAAATAAGCTAGACCGACCACGTAAAAGTATGCTTCCCGAAATTTTGTTTAAAATACACACTACTACATTATTAAACAAATCTGGTATGTTAAGTTTACCCAACCAACAGCTGGAAATGCAAGAACATTACGTCTGTGTCGTGTTGCCATCGAAATTATTCCAATAAACGAAAAAAAAAGTTATCAAATACTGCTGCAATTAATTTCGCGTGATCCTGTCGAAGGCGGCCGAACTTTGTAGTCCAAAAGCAGTGAGGCTCCAGCTATGACGACTTAAGTTTCCGAGGGATATCGTGGAACTCTGAAACACTTGAATCTTAAAAAATCTTGTGACGTTTTGGACTTGCGGCCGACTCGATAACGATATTTTCTTTGCGTGTGTATGTTTAGAAAATTATTAAGTATTCGTTCTGCGCCTGACGATGCATTATGTGAGAACCCCGAGTGTGTATTAGCAAACCTACCTAAATAACTCACCTTTACTACACTAGCGAAAGGTAGGATGAATTCTAAATTATATCTGCAATTTTCATATATTTTTTTTTATTGTAAGGTATTCAATGTTGGTGTGTATGCCGTGTTTTAAAAATACAGACGCACATTTAGAGCACCATTAGCTTGCCACATACCATTACATTGAACCGCCTGTTTGTTCTTCCGTGCTTTCCGAGACTAAGTAGCGGTTCCATTATAGATCCGGGTAAGGCGTAATTACCAAAGAACTTTATATTTATTTACTTATAGACAAAATTGATCAAATGGCGTTTTCCATAACCCATTTGGAAATCGTTCAATCGAAACAGTTTTGCAACTACAGAAGCATATTGAGTGCACCATCAACCAATCGTTTACCGAACATATACCATTGACACTACATTTTGTGTTTTTTTCGGGGGTAAGTTCCTATTCTATTATTTACTTGTATCCCGATTTGTAAACGGGCCTTGACACATATTACCCGCTAGGCTTTCATCGAGATATAGAGCGAATATTAATGCGAAATAAACGCCAGTAACTTTCTTGCTGATGTGGCTGAAAGGAAGCGGAATTTAAAATATAATACAAGTGATAAAGGGTATAAAACGGCTAAACCAACCTGTCTCCACATGAATTATCATGGCTTACTCCCTCTGCGTAATTAAGAATACGATATTGTCAAAAACAAATCTAATCTATGCGAATCATATTGTAAACATACACAGACTTAAAAATGTAAAACATTGTATAATTATCTTATGTGTCCGCAATGCGGAAACTACGCTAAGGTCTTTCATGCTGTTTGATTATCCGGCTACAGGCAGTGTGTCTTCCATTATTTTAGTGGTACACTGGAATAAGGTTTGATGACCTACACAATTTGTATCATTTGAGTTTTGGCGTAATTGTCATATCAGAAGTGCGTTGAATCTTGTTACAGCTAATGTAATGCATCCAAATGTTTTAGTCAGTATGGTAGTCAAATGCATCGGCATGTCATTAACGGACAACATATGATCTTACACGTCCCTAAATGCTAAATAGGGGAACATTATCTAAACAAATAACCTGTACAGGAGCTGCGTGTTTATGCGCAATCACGTGCTCATTATGCTTTTGTTAAAGAAAAGAGTTCACGTCAACACATTTTCAATCATTTTGTCACAATGTTGTATTCAGATAGCAAAAACTTTATGCGCATTTGTTTCTAAATCATGAAGTCAATTTTGTGAACCAAATGGTTATTTGTAAATATATGTTTAAAATAAATCTGAGTGTGTAATTTATTCTTATTTAAAATTATTGTGTAAAGGTGTTCGTGGAATTACTGGATATTTAGCCGTATTATTATTTCCATTCATATTAAAATTTAAAAAAAGGAAACACAAACAATGTCTGACCCTGTAAATTCATTTCACGTCTTGGACTACGTTGCTATGGGATTGTTTTTTCTCGTTTGCACCGGGATCGGCGTCTACTATGGATGTTATAAGAAGCAGAAGACGACGGAGGAATATCTCCTTGGTGGCAGACGCATGCATCTAATTCCGGTTGCGATATCACTATTGGTTACATACCAGTCGGCGATTTCCGTGCTCGGAGTGCCATTAGAGACCTATGTGTACAACACGATGAGTTATTACATGTGGGTCGCCATCATGATTGCGAACGCCATTCAGGGATTCTTGATTGTGCCACTTGTATATCCTTTGGGTATCAGCAGTTCGTACGAGGTAGGCCATATGCTTTTAGATACCTTCGTAAAGATTCTCAAGTAGCCAGTTGTTGTTTTTTAAATCAAATACACGTACTTACAACGCAAATAATTAACGCTCACACATAATAAATAAATGCATTTGAAATTTGCTTAATAAAACCAAACTTTTTTTTAGCTCTTTTACATGTTTGGCAGATGTATTTGCAAATCGTAATCGCAGGATCATGTATTAACAAGAAAAAGTGTTTGTTTTTTCATTTTAATGATAATGCGACAAAGTAATGTGTGAAAGATAAAATTCACAAACTACTGAAATAAACCTTGAAGAATAATTGTATTGCGGGCGAAGCTGTAGTTAACTTGTGGATTATAATCAGAATGATTACAAAACGACCCTTTCCTTTATATAGTGTATAAACCTCTTCCATGTTCTTTTATTTTATCGTATCTATTACTCATTGGGCTTGGTGTCAAAAGAATCTTAAAAAATCCATTGTGGTATGTCTTATTCCGAATTAAAGCTAACACATACTTCTTACATTTTCACACATTGCTCTTTGCTTCATTGTTTGGTCTGTTTTTTTTTTAAGTACTTCGGTAGGAGATTCAAGTCGAGAGCCGTACAGTTACTGGGTACTGTAATGGGAATGCTGCAGACGGTAAGTGGAATGACCTCTATCTAAAAAACACGTTTAACCTTGGTCAGATCCAAGCTAAATGTGTATAACTAATTAAGATATGCTTTAAGTTTAATGCACCCGGCATTCAGGCTGTATAGCCTCTGTTCAGAAAACAAAGCTTACTTTTTGAGTGAAAATTGAAGGCACAATGCGCAGGGCACATTCGTCACATTAATGGACTTGTTATGATTTGTATTGAGAAATATTGGTCACTGGCCCTGAATAACGGATTGAAACAATAATGTATCTCCGTACATGTGTCTGAAGTTTACTTGTTTCTTTATTGAAATGCTTAATTTGGCGCATTGTTTATTTACAGCTGATGTATATGGCCATTGTTCTTCTAGCACCTGCTTTGGCACTTGAAGCAGGTTAGCTTGGCTTAAATTCTCATATAACATATACCTATGTTACCTATAACAATACATGTAGTTATTTCTCTCATCAAATCATTGTGTAGTAAATGCATATAGAACATGCTTATAATGTTATCAATACAAGTGGCTTTGATTCCGTTGAATAATATATGAGTCTGCGATAAACAAACATAAACGTAATATGAGATAGAAGCTATATATCACGTTACAGCTTCCAAACCAAATGAATTCTTTTAAACTTATTTTGTATATTATGAAATTTAAGTGTGTGCGTATTTATTTTACTTACCATATCTGTTGGATACTGATGTCGTATTATGAATTAATAAGTTGCTGCTTTACCCTAAAGCAAATTTTAACAACATCTTGTTTGAATTTCATTTGTTTAAAACAATTTGACAAACGATATTTTGATAAGCTTGTTTTGCAGGAGTACAGGTACCTCTATATGTTAGACGAGTGGTTATGTTGTTTCTTATTATGTTCATTCAATGATTTTCAGTTGCTGGAATACCATTATGGGTATCCATTGTTGTTGTTGGAATTATTGGAGCCGCATATACTTCAATAGTACGTACTATGCATACGATTGTTTAAGAACATAATGTTGAGATTACCCTAAAGCAAAACTCAAAATTATAAAAGAAATTATAGCTACTAGAAAAAAGTTATCTTCTGTAAATGCACACATACGTGCTTAATACGCGAACTCCTATATTCCTGAGCAGCACAGACGGTATATACATTTTTTAATTTATTTAGTCGAATCATATGTACAAGTATTATACATTTCAGGGCGGCATGAAAACCGTCATCTGGACTGATGTGTTTCAGTTCATCATATTGTATGGCGGCCTTATAGTTATACTAGTTTTGGTGGGTAGTTTTTGTGATATATTAAAAGAAAATGTATAATATGCCAAATCGACGTTTCTGATGTGATCAATCATTATTAATTCAATTCGATAACAGGCAAATATGAACATATGATGAAGTATTTAGCAAGGCATTATGTATTCGTATAATATACATATATTATTTACACGTATATATTCTATTTGCAGGATGACTGTTGCTATTACTTGTTAAATGATTTTGTTTACAGGCTCTGATAGAAGTTGGAGGGTTTTATAAAGTTTTCAGAGTAGCAATCGATGGTAAAAGAATAGTTTTTGATGAGTAAGTTATCCCACATATACTCGAGCATGCATTTGATCGTACTTTGGGTAAGCGCACTTTATTTTAATACCGGAAGACATTAACAAAGCCTACCTTTAGTTAAACGTTTACAATTGAGATGTAAGAATATATTATTGTAACAAAATGCACAACACGAACAAAACCTGTTATACCAAATTACCCTATAAAACCCCGCAATTTTGAGCAAATCTTTTTAACCATATATTTTCGCTCAGTTTCGTATCATATATTTGTTATAACCATTTCATATAAAATATATGAATGTCTACATTATGCTAACATTATCAAGTGAACAACACTAAATAAAATGTATTACAACGCTAAATCGAATGTATTTATCAAATAATGTTAAATAATATTCCTATGTAATTCATGTATATATTCTCGACCGCATATTATAGAATCAACCCCGATCCGCGAGTGCGGCATACTATCTGGGGTTTACTGTGCGGTGGCGTTTTTAACTGGTTACCAAACTGTTGTAACCAATCGGCAGTACAGCGGATTTCTTCTATGAAGTCAGCTAGAGATGCAAAAATGTAAAGCGATTTTCATAAATAAACTGTTTTCGCTAATTTTCTAGTCAATTGTTTTGCAAACACGAACATTTGGTTTACTTGAACCACACACGGGCAAACAAATGCAAATAAATGCGGACATGTATGTATAGACATTTCGCGAGTAATGCGAGTAATGCCGAATGAAAATCACGCTTCAGTGTTGAAAACAAAGGTCTACGACAAATTCATATTTGTTTGGTCTTGAATGGGTTTTCAATAGGAGCTTTAAAGTTGAGACTTTTATATGAAATATTACAATAACACATGATTTAACTTCGTCTCTGTTTTTGATGCTAATGTCATGTGGTGCTCAATCACTTGTTATAACACCACAATTGGTCTTCACACAAAACACAGGTATAATTCCGTTAAACATTTTCAGATCCTGCCTTCTCAACGTTCCCTTGTTATTTGTGTATAGTGTGATTCTGACATTAGTGGGCCTGGTAATATACGCCTACTTTGTAGAGAAACAGTGTGACCCTTATCTATCTGGGGCCATTAGCAACTACAATCAGGTAATTTATCTCTGTAATAAAACCATCCTAAGTATCAAATCATTACCAATGAAATTGGTAGTCTCTGTAAATTCAACATTTCAATACAAAGTTTTCAGAAATTTATCTGCGAGGGCGAATGAAATATATTTTACTATTTATACCGATTTAAGTAAAATTGATTATGGCTGTACAAGACAAGACGTCTGTGTGTTCGGCTCGCCAAGATGAGAAGAGTGTGTACAAACCAATGACACGCGTTTTCTTACCTGATTTACATAATGTCAATGCCTGATTGAAATACTTTGTCACGAAAGTTGTTCATTGCATTACCAGGGCGTGAAATGTTGCTCATGTTTAGTCTGATGTTTTAGCTGATGACGTATTGCGTTATAGGTAATGTTCTTTACCACACACGAACTAATCGTTCTATATGTGTTAAGTCTTACTTTTCACTGTTGCCGTAATTTAACGTAAATGTGTTCGAAACCTCAGCATGACGTACCTAGCTGTTTATATTTTGTCCGCTGTTTCAGCTGATGCCGTACTTCGTCATGAAGGTGTTCCACAACGTACCAGGACTTGCTGGCCTGTTCATTGCTGCCTTATTTAGTGGATCTCTCAGGTAGTTTTGAATATCGGACGTGTTATCGGTTTTTCCTTTCCGTAATATATATTTAAAACTACGTTGTATAAATGTCGACGAAAAACTATAGATAATGACACTAATATGTAGACATTATCTGTATATGTATCGAGTAGTCCGCATTATGAATGCGCGAGTTTCTGCTGTACGCTCTTTGATGCCTATTAATTATACAACTCGGCTCAAAACATTTGAAACGCTTTGCTTTTTTCCTATTCCGATTTGGTAAAATAATATATGAATATATTTTACTGATATAATGCTATTTTACTGATATAATGCTAAGGTTATTCACTTGTTTATATAATTAAACAAATTAATACATTCTGTGCGGTCATATATATTGATGAAATAAAAATGGGGATTTTTCCCAACTCTATCCTGATATATAGTTATTTTCTTTGGCTTAACTACTCGAACTTAACCTATAGTTGACTATCACTAAATCAAGAAATGTGTATGTTGAAGTAACCGCATAAAAGAACACTTAACAGTTCCAAATCGAAGTCGATTATCCAGGGCGATGAAACAGACTATTATATTCCGTTTTATGGTTGCACTTCGAAGCAAAACAAAATTTATGGGAGCGGAAAAGAAACTTCAGCGATTAACTGAGAGTTTATACTGATTTTGTTTTAGGCGATTTATTGGCATGCGTGAAGCCAACTTTGGAGATCTCTGTTAATAATTTGTGATATGTCCAATATGTAACATCGATATGATTTCAGCACACTGTCATCGGGGATCAACTCCATGTCAGCCAACACACTTAAAGACATTCTGCCTAATGTTCTTCGTAATGCACAGCAATACAACCAGACAGTTATTGCCAAAGTCGCATGTAATTCCTCTTAATACATCTGTCTGTTATTAAAGTGTGTATTGATTTCGTCACGTTTATTCTCATATAATATAATATATTTAATATTTTGTTTTCATTATACTCTGAACATATATATCATCTGATAAATCATGTGCAATATTAACAACAATACGTATATTACAACACTAAATAACAATTCCTAATACCACATTCGATATGTATTCAACATTGTCGAAATTGATGAAACTATCTGGTTTAGAAACATTTTCACAAGGAAATTTCAGATGTCAATTTTGAAAACCATGACACCGTGTTATTAACATAAATTGTTGAATTGTAATATTACCAAAATAAATGACAACTCCTACTAATACAATCCGTATGTACTCACCAATTTCGAAATTGATGAAAGTATCAGTATAGAACAATTTTCTAATGGATATGTAATATATCAATTTGGATCACCCTGACAACGTACTTTTTATGTACAATTTGCCATTGTAGCAATGTTGTTCGGAGCTATGGCTGTTGGATTAGCATACTTGGCAAAATCTTTGTCAGGTCCAGTAACACAAGTATGGTTAATTTTATAGTGAGCGATTACTCTGCGCATATATTTAAGCAGAAACCACAAAGCATATAATGATTAAAAGTCCCGCTTTTATGAATATTAATATGCGTAAAGACATTTTAATGTCAATATATAGTATTTTCAATGCCGTTACTATTTGTTAATTTATGCTATTGAGCTGATATTCATTTCTCTGATTACTCTTGTATACTATTTAAAGCTTGTATGCATTTCTGAGTATAGATGTATGTGTTGTAAACTTTAATAAAGATATTCTCATTATAATTATAATATCTTTAATGCTTCCAGAGTAACATTTCATAATCCCTCTATTGAATGTTAACACATTGGGGGCTATTTCGCCAAAATTAAATGCACTGACTGCGTGTAAATCTGCAGATTGCCCAGACGACGTTTGGTGCAGTAGGAGGTCCAATGGCAGGCATATTCTTCCTCGGGGCAGTATTTCCACAGGCTAACTGGATTGTAAGTACCGCCAGGTGTTTCTTACGA